>NC_056728.1:31151013-31260875 GCF_019279795.1 Protopterus annectens | reverse complement strand
GTTTAGGTGTCTGGTTGGTCAGAGGGATTGGCCTAAGTGGGAATGATTGGACGAGGTGCTGTTAGGCACGGGTTTCTAAAGAATGCTGTGATTGGTTTGGGTATTTGGCTAGTGGCCAATAGGCTGGGATAGTTATCTGCCCGACTGGTTGGTCTGACAGGTTTTGGCGGGCTAGGAACAGGAGCAAATGACTGGGGGAGTTATGCCTATAGGAGTGGTAATAAGAATACTGATTTTTTGCAGGTGGGGAAATGTCGCCATTGAGTTTGAAGAAATGGGGTATACTGGTCTTAATTCAAAGTTTTTTCTTCTTATTTTATTTTATCTTCAAATACAGTGAACAATTCCCTACGGCCCAGGAAGAAAACTGTTCTAATGCACAAACACTGTACAAATTCACATTTTTTGAACATATTTTCTACTATTTATGTTTTACATTTTATATTAAAGACCATTCAGGAATTAAAAATATATTCATAGTAATAGCCATAGTTGAAACCCGCCATATGACAAGCGTAGTGCGTGGTGCTCAGCAAATAATTTCATGCTCAGCTCACTTTTGCCTGCTCATCTACCAAGTGGAAAAAGGCAGGGAAAACCCACTTGCAGTACGCCAGCCTCATTGAGTCAATCAATGTTAGAGGCTTTTTATTATTATTATTTAATTGTTATTTAATTGATTAAGGGTTACATTGACCATAAACTTATTAAAAAATATTAATTGCTGAGCAACGGCTTATTTAAGCTTGCATATGCGGGCTTAGAATCAAGAAATGTATAATGTAAAAATTTCTTCTTATCTCTTACATGGCTACCTAAGGCTCAGCTTAGTTCAGTTTAGTTCAACCGAGCCTGAATACCAACTACCTTAAAGTTAAAATAGCATAGGGTATAAACTTTTTATTAGACAAATCTTGATACTTTTTAATATTTTTTTTAATAGGTAGTCTCACACAACCAGTAACCTCTCTCCCCTTGGTGCTGAGAGGCCCATGAGATTGGTCCATAGATTAACGCAGGCTGGAGGCTCTTGAGCGAGATCGGATCTGGTTGAGATAGGAAGCCTAGAGAATATGAGACTTACCATGTAATACCTGCTGGAGAATTGTAATATTAAATAATTTTGCAATAAAACTAATTATTAACCTCATATATTGTGTTAAGATGGAATACAAGAGAACCAAGTTTTGAGCAAAAAGTCCCACATGAATGCCTGGGACCCTTGAGCCCCAGTAAAACATTTACTCACCAAAATGCTACACTACGAAATATGTAATGAAAATGAAAACTGAACGCATTTTAATGTTACAAAGCTGAGTAAATAAATCAAAACTAGAAAATCAAAAATCAAGCAATAGTTAAGTCCAAAATACGCTTGGGCTGCTGGCCCGGGAGGTTACCACCACGTGGTGAAGCGCTTTCGCTTAGAACTTCATCAGATCTGACATTTGGGGAAAAAAAATCACAATAATCAGAAGATAGTCAGCAAACAAACTCATAAAGATCTCAAAAGTAATAGAAAATAATGGGTAACAGAAGCCGTTCGGTTCAAGATTCAGTAGTAGGCATGGTGGTGTATGTTTGTACCACATGGTCTAGCTCTGTATAATTGTTATAAAAATGGCTGTATGAAAGGGGGCAGTTAGCTCTCTGGGCTGCCTGTTAACCTAAATGTAAACAGAGCAGCGTGTGTCTGTGCAGCCTCCAAATGAATACCAAACTTAGAAAGAAACAATTCATGCTCATGTAGTATATACCTTGAAAAAAGAATTGTTGGATGACAAGTTCTTCAGAAGATGTCTCCAAAAACAGGAACAAATGAATACTGATAAAATATTCATTTTTTTAAATATCACAGTAAAGGTTGAGCACTTTAATCCCGAATACAGTGTGGGATTTCATCAGAACAACACTATGACATCTGAGTCAGTTTAAATATCCTTTTCAAACAGTCACATGTTGAACTTTTATCCAATCACCAAACTGAAGCCATTGTTTTAACATCATTAATTAAAATACATTAATTAAAATGAAAATGGTGTTGTAATGACAACAAGATAAACCATTTTTCAAAACATAAAAAAATATACACTGAATAATAAAAATCTTGTTATAGACACTGTAAAAGCAGTATAAGAAAGTTTGTTTAGAAAAGACTTTAAATGGCATTGGCCCTCAATTGCAATATTGGAGCTATAGAGACCTGGTCATTAAGTCCCAGACCATGTGTTGTACCTAGCTTCAATTGCCATATCAACTCCCTCTGCTCCAACTTTGCCTCCCATGAGCCAACCCTTATGTCAGGGGAAACTACTTCCAAGAGTGCAAACATGAATTTAGAATTTTCACAAACCAAAGTATGTTTGTACAGGGCATTATTTTAGTTACTTTTCAATATTGCAAATATGTGTTTGTATATTGTTTTCTTAAATTGTCTTTATGTTTTCCCTATGTAGAATCTGGGACACAGTTTATATATAGCTATATAAACCTCCCCCTTGGTGGCAAAGTTACAAGATGCCAAGTATACCTTGTGCAGAAAACAGGTAAAGGTAACAACAGATTATTCTAGGATAAAGGGACACTGTTTACACATCCCACATCTGTGAGTACCTCAATGATAACCCTGGCAGGTGGAATACATCATAGTCAGCCAATCACTTAGGCTGTATATGCAGCACACCACTATAAAGTATGCATACACCCTTCAGTCTGATTTTTCCCACATACTCTGCGTCATTGGAGTACACACTTGGGAATTTTAACTGACAAAATGATAGGGGCTGCTTCTGCTCTGCTACATCTGTGCTAGAGACTGAGGTCAGTGCTGATGCTGCTGCTGACAATAGGCCCAGACTGAGAAGGAGAAGAGTGTTCAGGCCCAGGATAACCTTCCAGGGTCTACATGAGCTGGAGATTGTAGACCACTACAGGGTGGACAGGGACATACTACAAGAACTCACTAAGCTCTGCCTCCCTCACCTCAGACCCAGAGCCAACAGAGGAGAACCCATCCCAGTGGAAGCAAAGTTATGTGTTGCCATAAGTATACCAGCTATAGGTACTTTTCAAAGACCTACTGGGGACATGATGGGAGTCTCATAGACATCTGCATCTGGGGTACTCCACCAGTTCCTGAATGTCATGCAAACACATGCCATTGCACACATTTATTTACCCCACATCTCTGAGGAGTGGACCAGCAATATGCATCTCTTCCACCATGTAGCACACTACCCAGAGGTACTGGGTGCCCTAGACTGCACTCATGTGCACATCAAAGCACCACCTGGTGAGGAGGGTAGAGTGTACACCAACTGCAAGGGATATCACTCCATCAACTGCAAGGTCATATGCAATGCCCAGGGCATTATCATGAATGTGTGTGCTGGCAGCCCTGGCAGTTATAATGACTACGACATCTGGCACACATCACAGCTGTACCAGATATTTGTCAGGGGGGACATCCTGTATGGCCATCTATTGGGGGTTACTGGCTACACACTGGAACCATGGATGATGACACCCATCAGAAATGCACACAAATCTACCGAAGAATGCCATAATGAGGCACACGCACAAACAAGGAACATCATAGAGCATGTGTTTGGGCTGCTACACAATATGATCCTGTGGAAACAACTGTGGCAGGAACATCACAGGGAAGGGACTCACAGCCCCCCACCAGTGCCAAGGTCCCCATAGACACAGGGAGACTCAGAGGAGGAACCCCCTGAAGCCTGTCCCTGTAGGAAGATGTAGGCATGCCCAGTACACCCTGGCCTTGGCAAAGAGGCAATGCGTAGCACATGCACGTACAACCTAGAGACCCAGGGACTGACACCTCACTCCGACTCACATACATAGTAAAAAGGATGCCAGCCACACCACACAACCTGTACCTTACCATGTATAGGCTGTGCACTGCATGCATCTGACAAAGGCAGCCCTGAAGCACTGTCCTCTCAACTGCTGCTGGCACAAGGTAAGTCACTCTTCTTTACAACAAATTAATGGGGTAGTAGACTGTGGTAGCATATGCATGGACCTGCTGCATGTATGCAAGGGAATGGAGTGGGCTACCAGGATAGCTGCAGACAACTGACAGCTATGTGGCACTACAGGAACTCTCTGCCCAAAACTGCCTGCCCCATAATATGCAGTAGGCCCTAAGCCAGCAAAACCGACTGTACTATGCAAGAGAATTACACACACTGAGGTCACAGGACTAATGCTTGACTGTCAGTGCTAGAGTCCCCTATCCCCAACACAACCATGTTCCTATACAACTGCAGTAAAAGTATGTTTGCAAGGTAATACCAGCAGACCACACAATCCCTGGGCTGTCCCAATCAACCTGGTGACATGTACCAGTCCCCCAATATGCAGGGGTCAATGTGCTATTTATGTCTGTGTTTAACAGTGTTAGGAAGTATTTGGTGGCTGTTGTGGCTTAGTGGGCTAAGTACATTACCATGGTTGATGGTGTTCATGGTTCAAGACTGGCTGCACCTACTATTTTGCAAGTGAGCTGCACCTATGGTAGGAGTTCTACAGACTGTCCATATGTCAGTATTTGTTATTGCAAGAAAGCTGGACAAAGCCAGCAACAATGGAGGGACAGGGGGCCACAGATATGAACAGTACACAGATCTGAGTAACCTAGACATTAGCTAGTAGAACAGCAGGTTGTAACAAGTCAGTGAAGCACCAGGATATAAAGGCTGTCATGTAACTCTGTCAATACTTAACAACAAGTCAGTGGGCACCATCCATACCCCACAAATGTACAGAGTTTCGCAGAATGTCCACATTTATGCCTCATATATCTGTTCTTTTTGCCATACCATTGCAGTTATCTGGCAAACTACTGGCAAATCAGTAAAGGTTGCTGTGAAAAAATAATGACAGACACTTGAGATGCAGACTTCATACCCATCAGAAAATGCAAGCTAATACAAAACCATTCTACTAACTGTCTAAATTTATATAAGCAATAGTAAGTTCATAGGTTTATAGGTTGGTACTAGGCTATCGGCCCTAGGGCCTATACAAGCCAAGCCATAACAATTCCCTGGCTATTTCTTCCCACACTATTTACTTCCCTGGACCCCTGTCTAGCAGGGCAACTGACATGATCCCCAGGGTGAATTTCCTTTCTCCCATCCAATCATCAAGGTTCCTTTTGAAGAGGGCCAAAGAGGCACTCTGCTTGACATGTATGGGCAGTCTATTCCAGAGTCTGGGGAGTCTCTGGGTCAGGAACCTATCCCTCCAGCATGTTTTGTTTATTGTGATGACAATATTTAGATCCCTGGAGCGTGTGGCTCTGAGGAATTGGAATTTCTTTAAGTGTAGCATGTCCAACAGCTCTGGGTTTGACATGGCCTTGTATGTTAAGCAGAGATCACCTCAGAGTAGACGATATGCGACAAAGTATAGATGGAATTTTTTAAGGCGGTCAGCATAGGGCATATGCTTTATGCCTGTGATTCTTTTAGTGAGGTATTTCTGCGGCCCTTCCAGTTGCTGCATATGTCTTGAGAGGTACATATCAAATGGGGCGTTGTATTCTATAATGGGTCTAATGAGGGATGAGTACAGTGGAACAATTACCTCCTTTTTTATGGATGAAAAGCTCATAGTGATGAGATGTGCCACATAGAAGGATTTCCTGACTGTTGTGACAATGTGGTTACTGAAGGTGAGACCACTGTCCACCTGTGTCCCTAAGTCTCTTATCACACTTTCGGTGTTTAGTGTACTGCCACCTATGTGATAATTCATGGGTACATGTTTTTTCCCAAAGGGGATAACTATACATTTCTTGGCATTGAGCTTGAGCTCATGGCTCTGGCACCAAGCATCTGTTTCTGTAAGGCCTTTTTGTAGTCTATCCACATCATTTGGAGATTCAATAATGGCTCCCAGTTTGCAGTCATCTGCGAACTTTGTTAGCCAGAGTCCCTTAGTGTTGGCCTGTACTTCAGAGAAGTAGATGCCAAACAAGAGAGGTCCCAGGACTGAACCCTGAGGTACTCCACTTGTCACTTGTTTGGAGCTGGATTTTGAGTCAGCTACTTTTACAGTGTGGGTTCTGTCAGTAAGCCAGTTGGCAACCCATCGAGTGATGTAAGGATTAATGCCCAGCTTAGTAAGTTTATCTATGATTCCAGAGTGGGGGATGGTGTCAAAGTGTGTGTGTGTGTGTGTGTGTGTGTGTGTGTGTGTGTGTGTGTGTGTGTGTGTGTGTGTGTGTGTGTGTGTATGTGTGTGTGTGTGTGTGCACGTGCGTGAATAAAATCCTGTCCTCATATTTGGGCCTGTGTCCTACTGTAATATCTGGCCTTGCTCAGATATCTGGCTGTAAGAGTTTGAGAGGTATGGGCAACACGCAGTCTTATAATAACAGTGCAACACAAATCTTCTGAGGACCAGAGCAGATGTATAGGGCACAATGCTGGGCAACCTGCAAAACAGGTACAGTCAGAGGTGTGAAGTTCATAACCCTGTGTGTGGTGTTACATCTTCTACCCCAGTCACAGCATACCTACAGCTACATAGAGCAGTAAGTGTGAATAAAGCCAGGAACTGGAGCAGGGCAGGACAAAGGCCCATATATAAGGGGAAGGAGGAACTACTGGCTAGAAAAATGTAGAAAGTGCAGACTAGAATAGTTTGTGTAGTAGCATGGGTGACCTGCAGTGTATGGAGTCAGTAACCCAAATGTCTATCAGCAGTTCATCACATCAGTCTACAATGATCTGCCACTGACGTACCAAGAAATCACAGTGCTTTGTAAAATGTACTAGACATATTATACAAAACTCTGTTCAGTCGAATACACTCTGTACACACCCTAGATATGAGTCAGATATTAAGGATAGCACACAGCCAGGAAATCCCTCAGGCATTATATCAGAGGGGTGCTGGACTGTTTAATCAAGTTCAGCAGCCAATTGGTTGTAACACGTGAAATCCTGGACTGGAGTGCAGATAGGTCTGGACTGGAGTCCCAGTGTAAGTATTGATGGTCATACTGGGCATGCTCCTACATTTAGCTAATTTCAGCCCATGTCTGCACCCACATCTGACTATAGAGAGAGAGAGAGAGAGAGAGAGAGAGAGAGAGAGAGAGACCCCAAAAGGCATAGAGTGATGTATTGCTGCAGCCACTTGTACACCAATTGTAACCAGTGGCACGTGCAAATAGTACTGTAAGCTCCAGTGTGTAATAGTAGGTAGGTATGGATTCTAATCTCACATAAGCCACCTTATCTGTGTGTCTGTATATGTATTTCACATACAGCAGAATGCACATGCCCAACAGGCCTATGTCTGTGTAATGATCACTCATTTTATAACCCTGTGACTAGTGCCCTCCACAACAGTGGCCTCCCTGTCAAAAGCTACTGATGTCATCCACCCCAACAGCAGTGGCAGACACTCTCCAAATGCATAAGCTCCATGGCACATGTGATAACTATGCCACACTATAGTGTATACAGCTAAATAGGTAGTGGTTCTACTCCCAGCAACAGTAACTCAGTGTGTGTGCATGGAATTATATCCCTTTGCGGCTGTGTGTGTTTCTTGCCTTTGTGTGTGCAATGCCAATACATTTTAAGGCCTGTGCCTACCTGTTAACCTCCTCATTGACCTACTTTACAGGGCCTGCTGATGTCATCCACCTTAGATGCACACTTAGACACTCTACAGGCACATAAGCTGCGTGGTGCTTGCGACAAGTACGTAGCACTATAGTACATACAACTAGATAGGTTGGTGTTTTAATCTCAAAACTGGTAACTGTGTGAGTGTGTGAAGCATAGCCCCTGTAGCAGTGTGGCTGTCATGTGTGCAATGGTTATACCATTTTGAGGCCTGTCCCACCCTGTTAACCCCCCATTGCATTACTTTACAGGGCCTGTTGATATCATCCACCTTAGATGCACTGTTAGGCACTCTCCAGGTATATAAGCTCCATGGCTCATGCAATAAGTATGTATCGCTATACTACATGCAGCTAGATAGGTAGGGATTCTAATCTCCAAACTGGCAACTCTGTGAGTGTATGGGTGTGTGTATGCATATCCCCTGTAGAAGCATGGCTGTCTTGCCTGTGTGTATACAATGGTTATACCATTTTAAGGGCCTGTTTCACCCTGTCAACCCCCCATTGGCAACCTATTCAGGGCCTACTTATGTCATCCACCTTAGAAGCACAGTTAGACACTCTCTAAACACAATAGCACCATGATGTATGTGATAAGCATGTCATTCTATCATGTACATAACTAAATAGGCAGGGGTTCTAATATCAAAACTGGCAATTCTATGAGTGTATGCATGTTTGAATGCATATCCCTTGCAGCAGTGTGTGTGTGTGTGTGTGTGTGTGTGTGTGTGTGTGTGTGTGTGTGTGTGTGTGTGTGTGTGTGTGTGTGTGTGTGCACATGTGCGCTCAATGGTTATACCATTTTAAGGGGCTGTGCAAACCTGTTAATTCCCCCAGTGGCAACCTTTACAGCACCTGCAGATGTCATCCACCTGAATAGTAGTGGCAGATACTGCAAAACTATATAAGCTCAGGGTCGCATATGATATGTATATAGCACTATAGTATGTAAAACTAGGCAGGTAGGAGTCCCACTCTCAACAAGGGAAGTTCATGAGTGTGTGGGTGTGTATGTATGTATATCCCCTTGCAGCAGTGTGACTATGTTAGAGCTACCACCATATTTCTCAACCCCTTAGAGCAAGAAATCTGGACAAAGCCATACAGAAAAGTGAGACAAATGCCAAGAAATAGGGACAATTCTTAAATATTGCTCCTAAAAACACATAAAGTTGATAGAATAACAGGTTGTGCTTTATCATGAATTTTCTGAAGGGTATGAAGTCTGAAATTCAAATATTTGTCATTATTGTCTAACTTCAGTCTTTAATGATTTGCAACTAATTTGTCAGAAAACCACAATTTTATGATAACAGACCACAGATATGTAGCAGACATTAGGAAATTCTGCAGAAATCTGTACAGGTGAGAGGCATGGCCACCACCTGTCCCACCCTGCAGGTTGCAGTCCATGTTTGGCCAGGTGTGACCTGTAAAAAAACTCAAACAATACAGAAGTCCCAAGAGCGTAGGACAACAAACCTTTCCTAAAGTTGTCTAATAGTTGCATAAAGCAGTTATTTTACATCAGAAACACCTTAATATTATGAGATGTAGCATAAGCTATGGAAATGCAACAAGAATAAGCTGTCATACTGGCAGATCAAGAGAAATCCTATCCTTTTCACTTGCCGTGGGTATGGTCTGTCCTGCCAACTCTCACAATACTACAAAAAGTATCCCACATTGCACATTTAATAAGGTGGCAACCCTACTCTGTGTTGTCTATGTGTGTGCAATATGTAGACTTGTGGAGGCCCTGTGAGTAGCTACTGCCCCCATGACTCACATGTATCTAGGCATGAATGCTAACTGCCACCACCCACATTTGTAAGTACTGCCTAAGGCTGTGACAACTGTAAGTTGTGTGTTGTCTGTCACTGACCCACCAACTGCTATTACCACACTGTAATGGGGTCTTACATTGGGTATGGAATGGTGCCAAGGTCCTGGCCTCAAGCTGAATGCAGAAAACAGTACCATCATACCATATGGCAAGGACATGGCCCCACTATTTCCCACATCAATGGCAAACCCATGAACACACAACCTGCACTGAGAGACCTGGGTACTCAGGTTGATAACGCTGTTGCATTCAGCCATCAAGTAGTGACAGAGGTCAGAAAAGCCTTGTATGTGGTTCACTGGGAACATATAAGTTCCACGAAAACACACTTAACCGATGACCACATCACTGAGACCACTTCGACGACGGAAAAGATCACTGATAATGGTAAGTAGTGCAGAACGGGATGTATTCCCATTTCTGCAATATGGTGCAATCTCGGAGTTGGTATATTTAATAGGGGGGTGTGGGGGGCACAGCCACCTACATGGGGGGCAGGGGGCTTGCCCTCTGCTATACACATTTCTTTTTGTTTTTTAATTGTATTGTGGAAACGGGAATACATTCCATTCTGTAATACTTATACTTACCTTTGTCAGGGATGGGTTATGTTGGCAACGTGGTCTTGGCGATCTGGTCATCGGTTAAGTGTGTTTTTGTGGATCTGATATGGCTCTGGTTCACCACATAGGTAAAGGGAGTGCATCCAGAAAAAAGGTGGACATTACCTCTGTATGGTACTCAGTCAGTACAACAATAATGTAGTACAATGGCTCATTTGGTATGTACCTATCCAGACATCTGCAGCAACTGGAAAGGTCACAGTAATACCTACAAAGGTAATCCATGGCCTCCAACACCTGTTCCATGCAGACAGCCTCAAATCAGTACTGCCCCACTAGGTATCGGACAGGTTACTCATAGGTGGGCTGTGGCATGCCTAGATGGCAATGTTGTGCCCAGCTGTTCAACAGCTGGCCCCTATATGTGAGTCTAACTATTTGCGCATTACCAGCATGACAGGCCTGAATCTGATATGCAACATCAACAAAACCTGCTGGAGAGACAGGTTTGTCTACCAGAACCTGCTCTGTCTCAGGAATGCACTTCCCGTACATGTCAAACAGAATACCATGCAGACCCTCATCAAGTGCATCCATGATGAGCGGATTGGAAACCACAAATCTGTCCCAGGGTCAAACCTGTGTCCAACAATGACAGGGGCAGCAGGTGCTGATCAATGATTCTGTCAGGGATGAAGTAATGGCTAGGCCTATAAGGGACCCAGGGCCATTACTGTAGTAACCTTCTATGATTCTATGAACCTGTGATCCTACTGAACTCCCAGGTGACATGTATCAAGAGTAGCGTGCTGAGTCAAGGTGTATGCATGCATGATTACACTGTCTACCCCCATTGTCCCTCACACACTGTTCTTCACATATGCACCTAGGTAACCATGCACATATACAGCCATATCTTGGTGATGTCACATTTCTGAGTTGCTACTATGCCATCCTGAGCTGCTGTATTGGCAGCAGGTTCCCACACTGTAGGCCCACAGACACCTGAAACAGAAACAGAATAAGGTCTGGGAGACAACAGTCAGTCAGTAATACTAACAGCAATACAGTATCATGGCACAAAGGCACATACACTTCGATGTGTATGCATGAGACATGCCAGCAAACAGCACCTTACAGGGCATAACAGTACTGTACTACAAACTGCCATTAAGTGTATTATATTCACCCTGAACATCAGCCACATATTAACATGTTCCTGCATCGATGGTATGGATGATAGGGTTGTGGCACAGGTATCATCACATGTACAGGGTGTGGTGTGGGGTTGTCAAAGGCCAAGGCTGTGCCACACAGTTGACACTGTGTGTGTGTGTGTGTGTGTGTGTGTGTGTGTGTGTGTGTGTGTGTGTGTGTGTGTGTATGTGTGTGTGTGTGTGTGTGTGTGTGTGTGTGTGTGTCTGGAGGGGTGCTGGTCAGCTGGGACATGGAGAGGAGCTTTGTGTGTCTGGTGGTGACCTGCATGTGCATCCATATCTGGAGCCTTTCTCCCTGGGCCTCTGCTGAAAATTGGCTTTGTTCCAAGTCGGACTTTCCCGGTTAACAAATGTTAAATAAATAAATAAAATAAAATAAATAAATGTGACAGTGATGCGTGTGTGCATGTACACAGTCAAGTCACTGTGCTAGCCCTACAAGAGGGTATGTTAGACAGCTGTGGACCATACATGGTGGCATGTACAGTTCACCATCTCTGGCCATGAAGATGGAAACTGGTTCTGCCAGGAGAGGCATTGGCACCACCATGCCCAGGGCCAGATGCAGTACTACTTGCTGATGGTGACCTGTTTCTGCTGGGTCCGTGTCCCTCATGGGACCACCCAGGACCACGTGCCCATGGCCTGCCATGTTGTGTTGTGGACAGCATCCTCCCTTTGGTAGTGCTGGTGGTACTGCCACTACGGGAATGTGATTGTACATGGCCATGTGGGCTCTCAGCTGATGTTGTTGCTGACCTACTTCCATGTGTCCGATTCCCTACTCCCACTGCATTTTCAAGCACAGACATTGCACGGCTAAGGATTGACAATGTCTCACTCCGCCATCTATCCACTACATCAGCAAAATGATGTAGGGTATCACCAATGACATGGATGGAGTCATCCATGCCAGGCAGTGTTGATCCATGACCCTGAGCATCCATCTGGTATAGCATTCACAACGTGCCTGTGCCTCCATGATGGACCAAAACATATGTCAGGTGACACATGCTGTGACACCACTGACAGATTCTGGATGGGCAGCAGTCCTCCTCTGAGCACCCCTGTCAATCTGCCTGTGTGGGATCTCACCAGCTGTCTGGCTATGGCTAGTGTCTACAGTCACAGATGCCATAGTTGCCACACTCTCCTGTTTGATGCCACCACCCCCTGACTACCAAATATCTGTGGCTGCTGGAGACTGAGTATGTGTGGACATACTGACTGTGTATGGGGACATTGGAGGAGGAAGTGGGATGCCAGCCAGTGGGACAGATTCAGCCCCCAACAACTCCACCAGTGCCTCACTATGGTCACCATCATCATCAGAGTCTGATGAGACACTGACATCAGGTTGAGAGGAGTACACACTCCAACCCTCATGGTCACCTGTGAGGGAAAGACAATATGACTACATTAATTCCTGCACTATAATTTCTTCTAAACCACACACGTGCACACACACACACACACACACACACACACACACACACACACACACACACACACACACACACACACACACACACACACACACACACACACACACACAGGTGAGGTGCTACAAATGCATTATACAGACCACATTTTATGACTGATGCCATGCACAACACACAAGCAGACCACAACAGGTACACAAACAAAAAGGCCCTTAACAATATTCGGTACAGCTACATTTATTTAATGTTGCTAGTACTATACACCTGTGAGATACGTGACATGTCAGTGTTGGACCTTTACCTAAAACACAGCACAACCATTTCCACAATAGTCATGCACCCCTTTACAGCAGACTGCCTACACCATCACAAAAGTATGTGCTAATATGTTAGAGCTCCTGCAAATATGCTACTGTGATTACTGATGTATTGCACTGCAGTGAACCCCTCCACAAGTGAACATGCAAGTATTGCACTATGGCTAAGCTTAACAGTTGTGTCCATGGCAAACTGGCATCTCTTAACATGAGAGGGTATAGATGAGCCACAGCAAAACAGTTCTACACTCACCGGCTACAGAATGATGGACCCCGGTCACACCAGAGGTACCTATGGATCTGTGGGGGAGAGGTATTGTCAGCAGACACAAATGTGGCATTGATACAGGCTAATATGTGCATATATCAACAAGTACAGTAGAAACTGAGATACTACCCACATTGCCGATATTTACAATATGTGTGCACATGTGTGCATTACAACTCCCCACCCACAAATGCAGATTGACCTGATATATGTGTACAGGTATGCAGAGGCTGCCACTATGAATGCTACAGTATTAAAGTGATGACCACAGGAAGCCTACCGGGATGCCCTCAGCCTGTTGAAGCTGTGCCACCCACCTCCATGACATATGGTGTGATGGATTTTTAAGAGCTGGTGGCTGAACCCAGGTTTGCCAGGAACTCCTCTGTGGCTGAGAGTGGTTGTTGTGTAGCAGGCCCTCCACTGGTACAAGCACAGTCCCTGGCCACAGCTGTGGCCCTTTGTCATGCATGATTTATCATATCTGTGGCCTGGTGTCAGACCTGCTCATAGCTCCTGTCCTGCTGGCTGACATGATTCACCAATGCTACAAGGTCTGCCCACAGTGCAGCACATCCGTGCTGGTTATGGCAGGTCCTTGAGAACAGGGACTGGTGATGGAGTCTCAGAGCATCAATTATGGCTGCAGTCTCTGCTTCTGAGAATGTTGGTTTCCTATGGCTATACATCCTTCCTGAAAGACAAGAAGAGGGGAACACATCACAGGACCATGTACATTGCTGTCCATTTTGTACACATGCTGCACATCCACATTTGCCAGCACTATCCACCTCTGACTTCCACATCATACCCCGCCATCTATCACCATAGTATGTGGCTATCAGCAACAAAGTGGCAATACATCATGCATTGCCCTCCTGAACTTGATGTTTCCTGTTACTTGCTGCATGCTCTATAAGGTGTTCAAATACATTTTCCTGTTGCACCTACTATTGCTTGTTCATAACCTGTCTAAATTGTATGCAGTGGTGTCAGCCTCCTACTGTTGTAGTAAGCACCTGGGCTGTAGGTCCACTCCTTAGGTCTCCCTGACCTTCCTCCCTCAGATTCTGGAATATATGGCTGGACAATGTCCTACAGTTTCCCCTGCCAGTCCGGTTGATATGGACATCCTGGCACAGTGTAGCACCTGCCTCATGTACATGGAAGTAACAACCATCTACAAACACCACCAAGGAACACACTGTGTGAGAGATGCAATGACATTAGGAACTACAGTTCATGCTCTCTTCCTATCAAGCCCACATATCTGTCCCCAAACAGGTTATCAACACAATCAGTACACCTTGCACACCCACCACACCTACACAACATGCACCCACATTTGCAGAAGTTCTCAACATACACATCCACAAACAAAGGAGACATCCAAGGCAAAGCCACATGTGAACAGCACAGCCCTAGACAGCACATACCACATGTAGCAACACACCTGTGTCCCACAGACATGAAGGAGTCGACACATATCAAACATATTACACATAGGAGACCCCACTGTGAGATGCACTGATGTGCCTCTCCCCAGGCTGTATATGTGAATGGTCAGGTGCCAGAATCTGTCATATCATATACACATTGCTGTCTCTCAACAACAGGTAGTGTCATGAGTCTGTTACAGTACATGCTGGTGTGCCTGACCTAAGATGTACCTCCCTGGACTATATGCAGTGAAATATGAGTGAGCATGTTGATTATATGTCCGAGGCAGGTATGTTCCTAGCCTTATGCAACGTTCCATTGTTACTCACACTGATGCTGCAATACAATCAGGAAATGATTGACCTTAACATTTGGCCTTTTATCTTGTGATATCCCAGGGGATTCCATTACATGAGAGCTTGGGATGATATGGTCAACAGACCACGATGCTCTGCCAGAGATGGCCTCCGTCTTTCTCAACTCGTCTTCAGGCATCTGGCAATGGTTCTCGCCACCCCCATAGTGCCTTCATTAGGAAATGTGGTGAGGCTATCACTACCAACATACAACTGTCAGCGCAACACACATTGAAGGCCATGCTACTAAGCATTAGGAGTCTATGGATGACTCTGCCCTCATTGCAAGCATTCTTAACTCTGTAAAATGCTGACATCTGTGCAGTCACAGACACATGATTCAAAGCTGCAGAGACAACCCCAGCCTTACCTGGTCAACCATCCTATCATACAGTTAGACCTCAAAGTGTGGGTGGTAATGCCATGGGACATGGAGTTTCAGTATATATGAGACACAGTAAAAAACAAAACAGGAGGTAGCAGCCACGGCTATGTAGAATAACAACTTTATTAGTAAAAGAGGTGAGCGCTTTTGTGGCACCAGCCACTTCATCAGACAATCAAAGAAGAGTAAAGCACAGCATTTATACCAAGCTTATCATTGCCATCAACTGCCCAATTAATCCTTAAAGCCATATACTTAGTATAAAAAGTTTTATATCTAGTGTGAAAAATTTTAAAAGCTTAAAACTAAAAACAGCTCAACAATGGAAACAGCATATTACATCATACAACTTAATACATACAATATAAAAGTATAACTATATATAAAAGTATAAAAATATATAAAAAAGTATAAAAAAGTATAAAAGGTCGAGGGGGGAAGGGGGTACTACCTACTATTTCTTTAAATCTCTAATGAAGTGGCTGGTGCCACAAAAGCGCTCACCTCTTTTACTAATAAAGCTGTTATTCTACATAGCCGTGGCTGCTACCTCCTGTTTTGTTTTTTACTGTTCATTTTATTGTTGTTGGAGGTAACTCTTGCCAGCACCGTTTGGTTTTTACTGCGGATATATGAGACACATACACACCTCCATGGTGTAAAGGCAGTAAGATGCACAGGGGACACTGCAGAGGCAGTTCACCATTACCAACATATTCAAATCATAGCTGGCTAATGGCCACCACATGTGACCAAGAAGCCCATTCTGCCTATATAGACCTCATCAACTATATTAGGATTTGGGGCTGTACCCTGCTCCTGGGTTACTTGAATGACCCAAACATACACTGGAACACGTACCCATCCTAGCACACAAATGGCTAGGGAGCCATCAACCTTGGAATTACAAACACCTCAGTGCAGCTAGGGGTTACCCCCACATGAGGTGAAGGTGTGTTGCAGCTGATATTATACAAAACAGGATACCACTATAGCACCTCTACATTTTCATCCTCCATAATAAAGCCACCATCATGCAGTCACGTACTTGTGGTGGTCAAGGACACCAGACACCAGCTATACCAGTGCTGTAGGTATAGCATACTTGATGCCTGACAGAGTCAGTGTAGACTTTGCCCCCTGTCCCCCTATCAGTACATCAGGACATCCCCAGCAGCTGACCCTTCTCCTATATGTAGGGAACAGGTCACCACTGCCATGTGAAAGTCATGGTATGCAGCCATCATGGGAGCCTATCACATCACAGGATGCATCCTACATGGCCCCAAGCATGACCCTGCAATAGCATAAGGCACTGCATTCAGACGAAGCCTGACTACCACCTTTGTTCTAGACGTGTGAAGGACAAACACTGTCACCCCTTTACACTAAAGTGAGGTGTCCACCAATCTGTCACATTATAGACTCATCAGCCTAACTAGGCTGATCTGCAAGGCCATAGCACAGTTTATAGTGAACCTCATTAACAAGGACATTGGCGACCTCCACACACTCCATCCTGCACAGTTAGGCTTTGTTAAGGAAGGGATCATGTCTGTTACAATCAGTTGACCTCTTTGACACAGTCACCAAAGTCATGGACAGTGGGTGGAAGTGCAAACTACCTATCTTGACCTGGACAAAGACTTTGACAGTATAAACCACTTGGCCATACTAGATATACCCTCCCAAGTATGCATTGCCCCATATGTTACTAGAAGAGTAGCACACTGGTATGCTAACATGACCCATCAAATCCACATGGGGAATCCAACTCAAAAACAGTTGACCCATAATTAGCAGCATAACCTGGTGTTCTGTGTTTGTGCCTCTGTTATGTGTGATGTACACTTCTGAGGTGCAGGGTACAGCCATTGGGCTATGGCCAACCATTGTTTGCAGACAACTGCATGCAGTGTGCTGTCACTGGATTCCCTAGTGATGTGGACAGCTGCCTTGGAGGGTCTCATGCAGACACATGACTGGTGATAGAAATGTGGCCCCAGGCTGCATACCAGGAAATGCAGTGTCGCCCCCTTTGGGGACAGTGGGATACCCACATATTGTCACAGTACTAACAACATCCTAGGCACAGAATCAGTTTTGAGGGATCTGTTCAAAAAGGTTGATGGCAAAATGACATTCACAACCATGTTGCTTCCATTGTAAGGTACATCTTCTGCATGGCCCACCACATATATAAGGGTATGACATCCAGGGACATGGGGTCATAACATCCCTGTATTCCCAAAAACAAGAAATGAGCCAGCAGCAAGTAGATTGTGTCAAAAAAAGAGTAGTTTAATAAAAACTACCCCAACAGCATAATGGCATCCAAAAACAAACCGGTTTCGGCAATGGTTGAAAACCTAGCCTTCTTCAGTGTACAACAAGGAGCCAAAACAGAAATGCTGTATTTAAACAGATAAAGCCATGCTGATTGGTTACAAAATTTTGAGCATGTGCTGATTATCAAACAGCATAAAATAGCAAAAAAAGTTTTGTATGATTGAAAATACATTCAAAAAATAAATCATTTTAAGGACTTGAGTACATTCATATTATGATTGGCTATTTCTATGTATATATTATATAAAACATATACATAATTCAATATTCCAAATATTAAAGCACCAATTATACATGATCCAATATTGAACAAAAATATATAGATATGCATATATACAAAATGCATAACAAATCAGAGTACATACTACAATATTGGCATTAGCTATTTCAATATATATAATTATATGTGTGTATTCTGAATATTGGAACACCATTTGTTCAACAAGCATGTATAATATATTCAATTTATAAACAATCATTTAACCCAGGGCTAAATAATGCTCCTAGTTTCGTAATCCATTTCTTTTCTTTAAGGTTGAGTTTATTGTGCCAACCACTCTTAATGGTTCTGTCACCAATGATTTTGTCAATAATAGTAAAATGAAATTTAGCAGTGCTATGCGTGAGAGTGTGTTTGTATAATGCATTGGTATTCTTATGGCATCTAATATCACTGAGATGCTCAGAGATACGTAATTTAACTGGTCTTGACGTCTGCCCCACATAAAATGAGTGGCAGGTACAACATGCCAAATAAACGGCCCAATCAGTGTTACAGTTAGCAAAAAATCTAATGTCAAAAACTGTATTAGTATTCCTACTGGTGAACTCCTTAGTTTTCAACATATGCTTACAATTGACACAGTGGCCACATGGAAATGAACCAATAAGCCTATCACCCAAAATTGTAGTTTGATATATTTGTGGTAAAGTGGACTCATAGTGATGTTTGTAGTGATTAAAGTGACCAGCCAAATTCTTTCCCTTACAAAAAGAAAAAAGGCATTTATTAGGGATAATGTTTTTAATTCTGACATCAGCCTCCAAAATGTTCCAGTTATCCCTGATAATCTTAATAAAGTTGTTGGTATTTCTACCAAATGTTGTAGTGAGTCTGAGTTTATTTGACTTTGTATGTTTCTTTTTATATGTTAGTAAATTAGGTCTATGTAGACCCAATGCATAATTCTGAGCCATGGTCACATATCCTGAACAATAGCCCCGCTCAATGAATCTATTATGCAAATCCTGAGCATGATTGACAAAAGTATTATTCTCAGAACAATTGCGCCTAATCCTAATAAATTGCGATTTAGGGATGTTCTTTGCAATATGTTTTGGATGAAAGGAGCATTATTTAGCCCTGGGTTAAATGATTGTTTATAAATTGAATATATTATACATGCTTGTTGAACAAATGGTGTTCCAATATTCAGAATACACACATATAATTATATATATTGAAATAGCTAATGCCAATATTGTAGTATGTACTCTGATTTGTTATGCATTTTGTATATATGCATATCTATATATTTTTGTTCAATATTGGATCATGTATAATTGGTGCTTTAATATTTGGAATATTGAATTATGTATATGTTTTATATAATATATACATAGAAATAGCCAATCATAATATGAATGTACTCAAGTCCTTAAAATGATTTATTTTTTGAATGTATTTTCAATCATACAAAAAATTTTTTGCTATTTTATGCTGTTTGATAATCAGCACATGCTCAAAATTTTGTAACCAATCAGCATGGCTTTATCTGTTTAAATACAGCATTTCTGTTTTGGCTCCTTGTTGTACACTGAAGAAGGCTAGGTTTTCAACCATTGCCGAAACCGGTTTGTTTTTGGATGCCATTATGCTGTTGGGGTAGTTTTTATTAAACTACTCTTTTTTTGACACAATCTACTTGCTGCTGGCTCATTTCTTGTTTTTGGAGTTATTCACTGAGAGCCGTGCAGTTCCTGACGTGCAGGGGAATATTTTGTTTGCTACACTTCCTTTCTGCTCCTGCTGGGGGAAACCATGGTGGACTGTGTTATTGTATCTGTGACCATGCGGTTGGTTTAAAGTTTTTGGACTTGAGTTCGTATTACTTTTGGGCTGCTCTATATTCCATTCCTGAAGGTGCCTTTGTGCATACTGCTCTTTACATCATACTGTCGCACGAATATTGGACTATCTTTATTTGTATTATATGCAGTACGAGGGATATCATCTCCGGCATTGTCTGTGTATACCTTAGGGTGAGTGGATCATTTATATACGGACTGGGTGAATCGCGATTCTGTTTGGGGCTCTCTGGAATATACATTTTATATGATATGGAACCAGGGGAACCTAACTAATACTTTTTCAATTATATGGCGATTTAGTATTGATGCTGTGGACATTACGTGTGAATAGTGTTTGAATATTGATTGACGACGGTTTGGGAAACCGGGTTTCTGGAGCTATTCACTGAGAGCTGTACGTGCAGGGGAACATTTTGTTTGCAACACTTCCTTTCTGCTCCTGTTCGGGGAAACCATGGTGGACTGTGCTATCGTATCTGTGACCATGTGTTTGGTTTATGTCTTTGGACTTGTGTTTATACTACTTCTTTTGGGCTGTTCTATATTCTATTTTTGAAGGTATATTTGTGTATACTGTTTATCATACAACATTTTCATTTGATATCGCAAGAATATTGGACTTTCTTCATTTTTACTAATTGCAGCACGAGGGATATCATCTCCGGTATTGTTGGTGCAGACCTTAGGGTGAGTGGATCATTTATACACAAACTGGGTGAATCGCGATCTCGTCTGGGGCACTCTGAAGTATATATTTTATACGATATGAAACCAGGGGAACCTAACGAACATCTTTCCAATTATCAACGGCTGTATATGTGTGTGGCCTTATTTTCAACATGGCGATTCAGTATTGATGCTGTGGATATTATGTATGTGTAGTAGTGTTTGGATTGACGACGATTGGAGAACTTTATCAACATCTTATAATAACTGACATACTCAACTTTAAAAAGATAGCAGCCATATTTTTCATTTTTTGGCTTGCCACCTGTGGATGACATTGGAACAGTGTTTAAACAATCCCATTGTAAAATCTGGGGATTTTGATTCAACTGTTGGAGATATCTGATTCATTTTTATTTTTGATGTAACTGATGGGACTTATTGACTTTTGGAACTTTATGTTAATAGTTTATATATACTTTTCTGATAGGCGGATTTCATGTTTTCCGTCCTTGGGGCTGATTTTTAGCACATACATGATTGTTACATTGGCCGACAACTTTTCTGTATTCAGGGGTTGTGAGCTATTTTGATCATTTTTTCATGGTGCAACTTCATATTAACATAGGACTTTTGTTTAGGTCATGTTTTTGATCTTTTGTATAATTTGTCACGGCCTATACAGGCTTAGCGTCATTTGCACTTTGTTGTAAGAAGGATTGGACTATATTTTATTCTCATTTTTTGAGATAACATCTGTTTATGTTCAAAAAACACAGGATCTTTTGTCTATATGAATGGATAATTTTTCCAGTTTTTAGCTGGAGTTAATCTGTTGGATTCCATACTGTGTTCACCTTTTATTTTGCCCACTTTAACAATTATTTCTTTTTTGGGGCATATACATATGCTGTGCAATTTTAATATTGGTTTCTCACTTTTGATTGGATATATATTTGGTGCAAGTTTAAGATGCTAACTAAGGGTGAACACTAGTAAATCTGGTTGATTTATGATTACTCATCCGGATAGCTTATTATAGACACTGAAGACGGATTATGCCTTTGAACTCTACAGTTAGGAATTCAGTTTAAATAATTTCATATAATAATATTACTATTTTGAAGTCTTTATGACTGATTTAACTTTAGTATAAGCCAACCATTGTTTGGCATACTAAGTTAGTATTAGTCCATGACTTACTTCACATGATTTGAACAATAACAGTGCTTTTTGATGTACAGTTATGTATGGCTTATGTTTATGTTTTGCTATATTACCTTATTGTTTTTTCATTTTTGAAAAGATTTAAAAATTTAACTTGTGCCAGTTCTATATACTATTTAAGGGTTAATGTGAACAAATTTTTGAAACAATTAAGTTGATTTATGACCATCTTTCTGTTATTATATTACAGACATGGTAGATTTATGTTGCTTTTTATCTCCACAGTAAGGAACTCAGTTTATATGACTCTATATAATAATATTTTTTTGGGACCTACATGACTGATTCAATTTAGTATAAGCCAACAATTTATTTGTGTTTGACAGACTAAGTCAGTATCTGTCCATGATATGTTTGATACTATTCGAACAATATTTTGATACACAATAATATTTTATTATAATTTTCACTCCATTGATTCTAGGTGTATCTTTGTTTCTTGAGTTATATCTTTTCACTTCTGGGACTATCCTCTTTTAATATTAATAAATAAATGTTATTTGTGGGCCAAGCATTAGACCTTTGATTATCTTTATATATTATTATACAAATACCACTATTGACCTGTATCAGACGTGGCTATAACGAACTAATTTTTAGTTCTATGGTGTATTGCCATTATTGTCTGATTATTGTTTGATCATTTGATCTTGATATACAGGCCGTGGTTCCATAAAAGAATAATTTGGGTCATACTATGGATCTCCAAAAGCTTCTTTTGGATTTATCATCAGATAAAGATGATATTGCAGCATTTGGCATTGGGAATGACACCACTGCCTCAGGAAATATGATTTCTTTAAAACCCGAACAAAAATGTGAACAACAATTTGCCTCACTTAACAAAAATATGAAGGCCTTGAGATCTAGTGTTTGGCACCACAAACTATTAAAAGCATATTTGGTCAAGGGCATTTGCCCTAGGGGTCTCAGAGTGAAAATACAGCCCTTGGTGGCCAGTCCAGATGATAATTTACTTTCGGAATGGAATCTTATACAACAGGAATGCTCGATGAAGTTTGTCAAAGCTTTATCTGAGCATTACACTAGAATCATTGAGAGTGAAACTACTCTGGTTTTGAATTCTATTGAGGAATGCAATCATTACCAAAATGAAACTTTTTTTCCTGCTTTATTATCAAAATTGAGTACTGAACTGTTGAGTTTTGATACCATTTTGAAGGACAGAAAACTTAAAAAGTTTTCTCGTGATCTTTCAGATTATGATAAGGGACAACCGTTCAAGAATGTTAGGCATGTCCGATTCCAAGAAGGACAGAATGTTAAGAAACAAGTTTCTAAATCTAAAAGGAAACGTCCACGTTCCATACTAAAAGGGCACAGTAATAATATTGAGTCCACTGATTTTGAGACCTCGTCTGGTACAGATACTGACACACAGTCTATCATGGATTCCCCCACCCCCAAACGTAAAAACTATGTATCCCCTTTAGGGAACACAGGGGGAGGAGGAGGAGGGGGGGTAGGAAGCACAGAAAAAGTCACCAGTCTGCAAAATTTGTTGGAGATACTGACCAAAAAATAAATAATGTATGTAACATTTCTAGTACTATACTAACAGATGAACAGATATCTTTACTAAATAAAGGTCTATCCTTTATCCCTGGCTTTTTTGTTCCAGAAGACTCATTTACTAATGACTTATTTACATTTTGTAGACTTATTAATTTAAAATTGTTTTTTCAGGAACAAGGGGACACTGAACATTCACAAATGGAAGGTTTCAAATATCACATCTCTAAATTCACTCCTCCTATGCATCCAGCTGTCAATCTCTTCTTGAGAAGTGTACTTAGTGAGTTACATTTCAAGCATAATTATGAGAGACCTATGTCTAATAACATCACTGATGGTGAAAAATCTTGTCTAGAGGAACTTGTAAATAATAAAGATTTGGTAATTATCAACGCAGACAAAGGAGGGGCAGTGGTAGTGTTAGATTGGTGTGACTATGACATTGAAGCACATAAACAACTCAATGATGCTAAATATTATACCAAGATGCCACTGGACCCCACCTTGGTTTTCAAAAAGGATATTGATGACTTTTTGAACTCTGCTGTTGATAATGGTATTATTGATAAGAAAACACTTTATCATTTAACTATTACTGATCCTACTAGACAACATATTTACTTTCTACCAAAAATACATAAGGATCTTTCACATCCACCTGGAAGGCCGATTGTATCAGGTATGGGGTCGATAACTGAACCTCTTTCTGAATTTCTAACTATGCATCTAAAGCCGTTGTTACTATATGTAAGATCACGAATACAGGACACTACTCAATTTTTGAGTATTGTAAATGATATGCAGTTGGATTCAGATTGGTTACTCTGTACCTTGGACGTAAGTTCACTCTATACCAACATTCCACATTGGGGTGGACTTGATGCTATTGAATTTTGGCTCAAGGAATCTAAATTATACCAACCTGGGTTTAATACTCTCCTGTTGAATCTAACTGAGCATGTTTTGACTAAAAATGTTTTTTTCTACAACCAGGAATGCTACCTACAGATCAGAGGTACAGCTATGGGGGCATCTTTTGCCCCCATTTATGCTGATCTGTTTATGGCCTATATAGAACAAATTATGATCTATGACGACACTCATAATTTGTTTTTGCCAGAAATTGATATCTGGCGCAGATATTTGGATGATTGCTGGATGGTGTGGAGATCGGATATTTTATATCTTCAGGAATTTATGGAATACCTGAATGATAATATATGGGGAATACAATTTACTATTACCTATGATCGGGAATCCATTACATTTTTGGATGTCTTGGTAACTAGAAATAATGATAATACCTTGACAACTGAAACCCATAGAAAATTCCCCCAATACAATACGATTCTCCACGCATCCAGCTTTCATCCAAAACATATTGCAAAGAACATCCCTAAATCGCAATTTATTAGGATTAGGCGCAATTGTTCTGCGAATAATACTTTTGTCAATCATGCTCAGGATTTGCATAATAGATTCATTGAGCGGGGCTATTGTTCAGGATATGTGACCATGGCTCAGAATTATGCATTGGGTCTACATAGACCTAATTTACTAACATATAAAAAGAAACATACAAAGTCAAATAAACTCAGACTCACTACAACATTTGGTAGAAATACCAACAACTTTATTAAGATTATCAGGGATAACTGGAACATTTTGGAGGCTGATGTCAGAATTAAAAACATTATCCCTAATAAATGCCTTTTTTCTTTTCGTAAGGGAAAGAATTTGGCTGGTCACTTTAATCACTACAAACATCACTATGAGTCCACTTTACCACAAATATATCAAACTACAATTTTGGGTGATAGGCTTATTGGTTCATTTCCATGTGGCCACTGTGTCAATTGTAAGCATATGTTGAAAACTAAGGAGTTCACCAGTAGGAATACTAATACAGTTTTTGACATTAGATTTTTTGCTAACTGTAACACTGATTGGGCCGTTTATTTGGCATGTTGTACCTGCCATTCATTTTATGTGGGGCAGACGTCAAGACCAGTTAAATTACGTATCTCTGAGCATCTCAGTGATATTAGATGCCATAAGAATACCAATGCATTATACAAACACACTCTCACGCATAGCACTGCTAAATTTCATTTTACTATTATTGACAAAATCATTGGTGACAGAACCATTAAGAGTGGTTGGCACAATAAACTCAACCTTAAAGAAAAGAAATGGATTACGAAACTAGGAGCATTATTTAGCCCTGGGTTAAATGATTGTTTATAAATTGAATATATTATACATGCTTGTTGAACAAATGGTGTTCCAATATTCAGAATACACACATATAATTATATATATTGAAATAGCTAATGCCAATATTGTAGTATGTACTCTGATTTGTTATGCATTTTGTATATATGCATATTTATATTTTTGTTCAATATTGGATCATGTATAATTGGTGCTTTAATATTTGGAATATTGAATTATGTATATGTTTTATATAATATATACATAGAAATAGCCAATCATAATATGAATGTACTCAAGTCCTTAAAATGATTTATTTTTTTGAATGTATTTTCAATCATACAAAAAATTTTTTGCTATTTTATGCTGTTTGATAATCAGCACATGCTCAAAATTTTGTAACCAATCAGCATGGCTTTATCTGTTTAAATACAGCATTTCTGTTTTGGCTCCTTGTTGTACACTGAAGAAGGCTAGGTTTTCAACCATTGCCGAAACCGGTTTGTTTTTGGATGCCATTATGCTGTTGGGGTAGTTTTTATTAAACTACTCTTTTTTTGACACAATCTACTTGCTGCTGGCTCATTTCTTGTTTTTGGAGTTATTCACTGAGAGCCGTGCAGTTCCTGATGTGCAGGGGAATATTTTGTTTGCTACACATCCCTGTATTCCCCCCAATAAGGCCTATCATTGTGTATAATGCCCCATTCATCATTCACCTCACACAGCACATGCAGCAGCTGGTGATATCACAGAGGTTCCCCACCAGGGAATACCAGGGCCTAAAACATCTACCATACACAGATAGGCTATAAGGCCATCTCTTTACCCAGTCTCATATATAATCCTCAGAGTTGACCTTTGCCTGTCATACAAGGCAATCACAGACTCCACATTGTTGGGACTGCTGTACAAGTGCAACTCAAGCTCCACTCTATTAACCCCCCCCACACACACACACACACCCTCGACCTGGTGTGGGATGTCAACTGGGCTTGTTGGTGGCTCAGATGTGTGTCCCACACACTCACCCTGCTGTGGAATGGACAGCCTGTCCACATCAGGCAGGGTAGTTATTTACCTTTAGAAACAAAACCTGGATAACTGGATGGTTAACAGCTCATACACCCTTGGGATACCACCTGTGTCCCTGTTGGACTGGGGCATCAGGTGCTGACCTGAATACACATTGGCTAACATCTGGGCTAGGCTCAAGAGGGGCTCAGGGCCCATAGCCTAGTAACCTTGTATGACCTAAGGTATACCAGCTATGGCTTGTGTGCTGTGACAGACTGTGTTGTTATGTGTCCACACCCATCACTGCCATCTACTGTGTTGTGTCCCCTATGGGCAACGTTCCAGTACCATGTCATATAGCCACCATCTGACAAATAGGTGAGTGGTACTACAAGTGTATGGGGACATTCCAGCAATGTCTGTGCTACACAATTACTGAAAACAATGCACATTTAGTGTAGGGCTTCCTCCTCATAGGTGTCTGACATCTGCAGTACATGGATGTTTGCGGAATGTGTACATGTGCCTGATATATGTGGACCCTCTACCAGACAAATGTCCATGTCTGGAAACCATTTGGAAAATATGTAATGGTTGTCCCCAGACTGTGGGGAATGTGTCTGTGACATGCCAGACCCCTCAGAACACAGTAATAGTACATTAATATCTGGTACTCTTTTCATTCCCTTAAATTGTATGCTTGATATGTACACACTGTTGCTGAGGTGGAGCCTGTGTCCCCCACTACTATTGGCTATAACTTGCTTTCCTGCTGCAGGGAGTCACCAGCTATGCTAGCCATAGCTGTCAAGCAATGAGATACAGTTGTGGAGTACACAGTGACCTCGCCAGAGTAGGTCAGGAACAGTCAGGGATACTTGGGCAATGTTTGAACTATACCCTTATGACAGTCACAGACTGAGAGGGGTATACTGACAGTACATGATGGGATATGCCAACTGTATCCACCAGTACTTACTGCCACTATTGTCTAATAGACAATCCAGTAGCATTCATATGTGAGCTGACCATTGCTGGGGGGACTCAGGGACCAGCGCTGTGACTGTAGGTGCTGTACAGCTGACTATCAGCAACATGTCATTCCAAGATATGTTGTTCAGACCTACTGTTGTAATTCCTATTTCCTGTGACTGCATGCCCCCATCTGGGGAATTCTATGACATACCTGGTATAGTGCCGTATTCTTTTGTGAGCACAAACCCAGTGGTAGTTTTCCTGGAAGAGTGCAGTCTGTCTTCATGAAGAGAGTCACAGACCTGTTTAACATAGACAGCAGCTTGCATTTGTAGGTAATGCTCATGAACAGGTGATTGCCTGTGTACCAGTCTGTGACTCACACTTGCTAATAGCATCCAGAACAGTTGGGTTGCATTTTCATTAGCCAATGGCATGGCAACACAGTGCTATAATTAAGGCCTTCATGTAGGCCTTGGCACTTTTCCTGGCCTGTGAGTAGGACATTATCAAAGTATGGGGTCTACAGCATCACAGAGGGTATGTATGTTTGGATTGATGTGGTATGTCCACAGTTTTGCATGCTATGTTTGGACATTGTTAACATACTTTCTGATTCTGTGGCAGTTTACTGTTTAACAATGTGTGTTGGGGTTAGTAAGGAGACAGGCAGATGTGAGTGTCATACATCATTTTTATATGAATGTGTATGCTGCTGTAGTTGCTACTGGTCTATCAGCTGTGTATGTTTGTAGGGAGAGACTGTGACACATGTCTCTGTCACTTAACCATTCCCCCCACCCCTTTATTTATGGCTATTGTGTGGATGCCCTGTTCTAGGTGTTTGGGAGGTACAGTAGGTCTGTAGCAGGTAGCTGAACATAGTGCGGCATGTGTTGTAGGCTGCAGCAGCTGCATTCTGGCCAGGAGTCATACTTCAGATTATGAACACATTGGGGGACAGCAAGCTGTATATGTCAGTGAAGGAGCAGTGTCAGCTCTGTTGTCAAAGCATTGCCAGAGTGAGAGTACCCATAACAGTCCAGGTGAGGCATGTGCCTCTGGTACATATGTTAAGTAACAGTGCCATCCAGAGAGTGGTAGGCGACATTTAGGACATGTATAAATATTTGTGACATGTTTCCCACCCTACAGGCCTTTGATGTGCTAATGTGGATGGCAGTGACTGCGGTAGCAGCAACCAGTTCTGCTGGACATTGCAGGCCTCAGTTATTTCTATGTTGTATTGACAAGCATTTACTTAACGTGCAACAGACTGGACTGTAGGCCAGGACTGTGGGTGTCCAAACATGCTATTAATGTAACAGATAGAGCTACTGAGTCATTATTATGGCAGGTGTAGTTGCAAGACATATGTGCATGCTTAGAGTGTGTTACACAGGATTCACATGAACATGTGTGTTCAGATGGGTATGAAGTGTGACACTGACCTGCCTGTCATGATTTTGTAACCTCAATCTGGACTGACTTGCCAGTACTTCAGCACACAGTATAGGTTTTATGATAACCGTGCCATAAGTAGGTGGCACAACTGTGGACATTCTGCAGCAGTCTCTGCAGTTGTCAGCTCTACCTGATATCATAGGCCTCATGTCATCCATCAACATGTATTTGGCTGTGTACTGGTTTGGTATCTGCATCACAGGCCCAAGTACACTGTCATTTCTTCCATTATTTGTAGAAGTAGTGTGTCATTGGCAATCAGGATATGTTTATAGAAACACCAGGTTTTCTTCACAGCTGAGTGGCCATGTGGTCTAATGTACTATGCTGTAGTTGACAAGGTCCTGGAGCCAAGACTTGGCAGTGGTGAATTTTTTTTGCTGATGTGCATCAGTGGAATTCATGATTTATTTATAGAAACATAAGATGTTCTTTGCAGCTGAGTGGCCTAGTGGGCTAATGCTCTGTTCTGTAGTTGACAGGGTCCTGTGTTCAAGACTTGGTAGGAGTGATTGTTTTATTGATGTGCATAGCAGTGTCAGAAAGGGATAAGGTGATTAAAGCAGTTTTAAGAGGGTTTAAGTGGGTTTGTGTGACACGGCAAGCTTAGGTCCACTTAAACCAGCTCTAATTCCAAAAAAAGAAAAGAAAAAAGGGGTGATAGTAAAGTGGTGAAATGGGGACAAGCAGGGGGAAAACAATGTGAAAAGCAGGTAGGGATGTACAGGATGGGTGTAGGAAAGGACCATAGCTCTCTATTTCTTGTATAGCAACGGTTGTGCAGATCATTGAGAATTTGGAATTTGGAGCCTTGCATCCCTGAGAGAAGGGTGTGGGTGACATAACTATGTTGATTAATTGATCTATGGATTGATTGTGGGCGGTGTATGTGGGGAGTGAAATGGAGAGCTATGTATAGGGTGATATTTATTTGTGGGACAGATACCCTTTTTTAAGGAGACAGTGGAATGTTGGAGAAGGGATATAGGTACATGTGGAGAGGTAAGTTGGGTAGGAGAGGTAGCATTTGCAAGCAGACAAGACAGACAAGACAGCAGACAGGAGCTGTGCATGACACATGAGGTGGTAAACACCTTGGGCAGGGAGGGTCTTGTGGAATTGGAGAACCAAGTGCCCCCAGATGGCAGCAGTGGGACTGAACTCCCCACCCATGGGCAGTCACCACTGCTCTTTCATGGCCCTGAAGGTAATGGGCACGGTTATCATAAAACCTATTCTTTATGCTGAAGTACTGTGGGGTGGGCACCAGGGCCAGCTTGCCCCTCCAGGTGCACCAGTCTGCCCTCAATTTAGCATAGTCAATCATCCAAATCATGCTGAATAACCCTGTGCACCATCCCTGGAAGCTGTTGCTGGGTGACCACTCCTTCTCTGCACCTACACCCAGGGGGACAGGCCCTGTCCTCTGAGGCGGTTCCACCGATGGGTGGTGCAGGACCAGTGGAGGGGTCAGCTCTAGGTTGGGTCCCAAACATGCTGGGACCCAGTGCCACTGCCAGATGAGGTGGAGTAGGTGAATCAGCTGGGACCGGCTTACCCACTCATGCTATGGTGTTGATTTTTTTTCAAAGTGTATAGGTTAGTCATGAGCATAAAATTTAAATGTTAGTTATAACAGCATGCATGGGTGTTCCAACTAACCCAGAAAAATTAAATTGCATAGCATACAGAACACAACAATAAATGGGATAACAGTCATTATTGCAACAGCATTCCAGTAACAGTTACGGCAAAAAGCCAACAACACTGGTATTTCAACAAGGTATGTTAATATGCAACTATTGTAATATATAACAATAATAAAACATAAGGCTCAACATAAGGTTTTGAGAGCAACATATGTGAAAAGGAAACCATACCTGTAGTATAACAATAATAATATTTGTGATGCAGATAAGGGGTGGGGAGAGAGAGAGAGAGAGACATTCCATTAACAACAGTATAAGCTATATTTTTAGCAAAAGTACTGTTCTATACTCTACAGGTCTGCCCTTACTTTTCTGTATACAAGTGCCCTATAGCTTCTGTAGCATGTACATACCTCTCAAGCTATCTGCATGGGACAGTATGGGCCAAGCTGTAACACTTACAGGTACACAAATACAGGGGACTATTATATGTCAGGGGACATATATGACTACCAAAGTGTACTGTGAAATGATGTTGTGTAAGTGTGCTACTGACATACTTTGGATGTTAAATCTGTGTCCAAGGGTTTTGGCAACAGTGATCTCTATCCATGACAGCATGACACTTGAGAGACATGTATCGTGCACAGCACAAAGAGTTTACACTTATCCTGCCATCCTTGGCAGGCTTGGGGTTAGACTATCAGCAGACATTCACATATGCACCAGGCATACAGCCATACCAACAATAAACAGCTTTATTTTTCTTATTAACTTGGGATACTAGTGTACTTGTTGATGCTTTACTTAATGAAGTCTTATCACCTTGCTGAGCAATGCTGTTTACACACTATTACATCTGGACACAGAAATTAGTATACCATTCATACAGCTACTAACAGACATTTATTTTCCTGTAATTCCTGTGGGGAGAGCATCTGTTAACAAAGCATAACTGTTTCTATAAATGTTCAGTAGTACTTGTCTGTTTCTATAAATATATAATAGTACTTGTTCCTGGATTCAAACCTTGGTCTGTGTGTGGAAAAATGAACAACGTACATATCATTTATCAAACTAAGCTACTGAGCCACTGCTGTGTGTTGATTGACTAACATGTGTCTAGAGCTCACCTGGTAACAAATTCTGACTTGGTAATGTAGGTAGAGTGTCACACAAGACTGCTGTGACACTTGAACACACATGCATGAGATTCATGCATGACAGAGATAATAGGTGAACTATGTATTACTACTTGAAATGCAGGTATACACATTTAACCCCTAGTGGGTGGGAATATGTGTGATGTGTACAGATCATATTGGGGTGGTGGATTGCCTACCTGACCCATATACAGCTGTGGATGGTATATTTGCAGTCTACAGCTATTAAAGTTTCATACTTGCATGCATCAGCATAACTACATTCAGGAATGCATATAGCTGAAATGCAAAGATTAACACAAGACAATCATGAGGGAAACACACTATAATATCTTAGACATTACTAGTCAAGGTTCAGATTTTAGTGCAGAACAAATATCATAATGCAGTATATCTTGTAGTGCAGCTCCACATCTACACTTTAGCAAAACAGCTCTTTATAGGCCAACCTTCAGTCACTTCATGCTATAATACCCATGTTTACATCACAACACTTGTAATACTCAATTGCTTGACCAACAGCCCAAAATACACACAACATTTGGCACAACACAGCTTTATTGAGGGTGACATGAAACAGTTAACAGTTTTTTTATTGTTGAACACTTTAAATAATGCAGGCATTGAAACACAGCTGTTATTCCACAATGTATGTATTACTAACTTTATTTCCTTAACAATTCTGACTGCAGGTGTACTTTATTTCCTGAAAATTATAAACGGAGATGATTTATTCCCTTCACATGAATCCAGTTGTATTGTATTACCTGAACATTATTATTTATATAGTATACACTTGTTATTCCTTAACATTATTAATGCAGTAGCAACTTGCTTTCCTTAACATTATCAGGTTTCATGCTTTCATCTATATTGAACTGTACCTGGCATTACTCACTTATATCAGTCCAGGTCTATGAAGACATTCATTGCAGTACACTCAAAACAGAATATACCTACTGGCAATCACTACTGCACTCTTTCTTAATTATATTACTATATATTGCAGGATATATCTGTACTCACCACACTCTAAGCACAGCCTGGCCAAGCACCCTGCATGGGCCTCCAGGTTGTGAGCTCTCTCTTCTGCAGGTGTGGGGAGTGAAACACACCATTATGCATACCTATTTATCAGATAGTCATACTAGAATTTGATTTAAAAAAATGGTTACAATACTTACAAACCTGTGAGAGAAACACACCATTATGCATACCCATTTATCAGATAGTCATACTAGAATTTAGTTTAAAAAAATGGTTACAATACTTACAAAATTGTGGGGCATTCCGATCTCTAGCATCCTGGACTTAAATGTCCAGAAGCCCCCTCTTCCTACGCTTCAGGTCATCATCGTGATGATGTATCTACTCACCTGTGTGGGGGATACCAGTTGCACTGGTGAGGTCAAGTGCCAGCCAGTCCCAGGCCTTTGATTTGTACTCTGACCCTTGGTCCTAACCCTGCAGTAGCCAGATATCATGGTCTTTTACAAGGAGCCCAACCATGACCCTGGACTCCAAAATGCCCCACCTCTGAGCCCGAATGCGTGCACCCTCTCCAACTCCTGCCATAATCTCTGTCAAGATCAAACTCCAACAGATTCTGGCTGTATTCCCACCTACTTCACTTAAATAAGGATGTTTTCTCACCCTTTGCTGCCATTGGGTGATTTTTAAAAATGCTCAGCTTTGCTTAGCACTGCACAAACCAGCTTAGCTGAGTTGAGGACTGCTTAATGGGGCATTGCTTTGCAGTGCCCAAACCAGCTCAGCTGAGATGCACTTTGCTAAGTACTACTAAAAAGGGTGCTGTTTAAGCATTGCTTGGCTTGGCTTAGCAGTGCTTAGCAGAGCTTAGCTACGGGCAAACCAGATTTTTTAAAACATAAAAAAATATTGAAATTAATTGTTCATTAATAATATTTTTATTATTATGTCTATGCATTTTACTTTATTATCTCCTAACCTTATGTATTTTAATTACATTTTCTTGGAGTGTGACTGTAATGTATTGGACACTTGTGTGTAACTGGAGCTTTTCTCCTCAGGTCTCCACTGAAAATGGGCTTCTGGACCAGGTAGACTAACTCGGTTAACAAATGTCAATAAATACATCAATAAAAAAATATATAATTCATAAAATATTGCTATGACATAAAAAAGCTGAATGGCCTGTCTGTGCATTCAAACTGTGCACCTATTACACACAAGGCCTGGACACTAACCATTCAACTACCATGGATATGATGACTACAGCTATTCATCTCTATATAGCTCTCAGTCATGTTTAAGCACTGCTGAGCATCATGCTGCCACATACAAACCAACTCAGCTATGCTTAAACGTGACCTTTTTCATTAAAATTAAAAGTATCCAGTTTCTATTTTTAGATGTCTGTCACATGTCCATTGCTATGTGTTGTGCTGTGCAAACACACACACACAAAAAAAAATGTAACCTTTATATTTCAGTGCCATACGGCCCTTTGACAGTGTAGTGGGTGTGTTACTCATCTCCAGAAACTGTAACACACCCCTACAATGATTTAGTAATGGTGTTACATGACTCTCCCTCAGTAGCGTGCCTTCATTAATATGCAAGGAGTGCTGACAAGGGGAGCCGCAGACATGGCCACTGTATTCTATGTGTAGGCCTTACACTATTCCTACATGGAGTTTATTAAATCTGGGGGAAGGACATTTAAAGTGATTCAGATGTGATAGTGTTGTACTGATGAAGTTCCGCACTGTATTAAAGATGGAAGTGCTCACCCTTTATTGTGATATTAAAAAAAAAATGAACATTTTATCAGCATTCAGTTGTCCTTGTTTTTGGAGGCATTTGCTGAAGAATTTGTTCTCCCACAGTTTTGTTTTCAAGGTATACACTATGTGAGCCTGAATTGTTTCTTTCTATGTCTGTTAATTTCTTTGAGGATTATATGGTGTGCATGTTCGTATGCTTTGTGGATGGTAGCAATTGTACAAGTATCAAATAAAACATCATTTGCAAGTATTCCAAGTTCTTTTATTATTTTGCCTCTATAAAATATCATGTACAGTAATTTTGCCTTCCCCATATGAAAAAAGAAACAAATATGTAATGTACTGCAAAGATGCAGACTGATTCCTGATTCCCCAGCAAAAACACATGCACATGCACACACACACACACACACACACACACACACACACACACACACACACGCACACACACGCACACACGCACACACACACACACACACACACACACACACACACACACACACACACACACACACACACACACACAGATGCACACCTATATGCACACACACACACACACACACACACACACACACACACACACACACACACACACACACACACACACACACACACTTGAAGTGGCCAAAGTTTGGCTTATTGAGTTAATTTTCTGCTTATTGGTTTGTAGTCAGGTTTACATATTCATTGATCATCCTTCTGCATTTAGCCCGATTGCACAAAAGTAATGCAGAATAGTTAAATTTTCAAGTATGCAAGATTTTCTAATTTGACACAGTCTTCTTTAAAGCAGGCTTGCCCCTCAGTGGGCAGGTTGGTGTCCTGATCTGAGAAATTTCAATTTAACTACATATAAGATGAATGATTGCAGTGTGTTTAGCTGCAATCTGAATTCTCTTTCCCAAAAGGAAGGTGGACATCTCTACATTTGTATATGTACATGTGCATGTATTTTATGTACTTAATTATTTTAAAAAAGTTAAAGATCAGTTCCCCATAAATGTATTTTTTCCATCGTAAAGTACTTTTTATTCCCTTTATAATGCCCTGCAGAATGGAAACACAATTTAAATATCCCTACCTCGCTTTCTGCTTTGAACATAATTGTGCAGTTTTACTAAATTCTACTTTGGCTGTCAGTAACATTTCTAGCATTGTCACATCATCTGTTATCTATGAAGGGCACTCTACATATCACTGAGTAGGAATGAGGTGGGGAAGCTACAGCTACAGCCCTCCCACACTCTGGATACAGTTAGAGTAAACAAACTATGTTTTGGAGCTGAGTTCTTTGGTTTGCTTCCAGCTAGGATGGTTTCATTGCCACGTTTGATAGCTTGTCTGTCTCCGATTTCCTCTCATGACCAAAGGCATGCACTGCTTGTAAGCATGTAAGTTTTTGCGTGTCTGAAGTCCAGTGTCCTGTCCAAGACTAGTTCTCTACCTTGCCCTGCTGCTTGCTGGCATATGATCCAGTTCTGCCAAAAACACGAACAGCATAAAACAGGTACTGGACAATGACTGAAAACTATTAGATTACCAAGTATAAATTTTGACAGATAGGTGACTGTTAGGAACATTGATTGACTGATATACCAGCTGGCATACTAAGCTTGAAATGGAGAGTTTACAAAAGTAAGTTGTTTAGCAGCTATTTTAACAGAGCATTAAAAATGATGTAAACCTCATTCCTGCTAATAAAATAATTCAATGTGTATTGTGCGAAAATAATTACTGACTATTTTCATTAATCATTCTAATACAGGTTTACTCAAGTTCTTTATTCTTAAGCATTATGCCATGTTTCAAAGATACTGAATAAAACAATAAACATAGAACAACTGAATTATCACGTGCCATCAGCATTCTGAAAGCATGTGAAAGCAATTATATGATCCAGATTAGAATTAGTAAGCAAATAAAGGAACTTTATTATATAAAAATAAAAATAAGGAGTAACATTCTAACCAAAAGACCCCAATTTTAAAGTCCATCTTCGTTCATGTAAAAAGCGTTCTAATGTTGAGAGGTAGAGACCATGCAGTTCAACATAAAATAGTGATTTCATTGCAGTTCTGTATACAAATATTAAAATAAAGTAAAAAAAGCTCCAATGAATCCTTCCACATCGATAAAATTACTGAGCTCTGAGAGTAATAAAGGATCCCCAGGCGATCTTACACTAAAGCCAAAAATAGCCAATAGCCAGCAGCCAGTGAAAGCCTTTATACATGCCCAATCATAAAAGTATTCAAGAATGCTGATGATACAATCCCAAGGCTACAACCCTGCTGCAAACAAACATTTAGTAAATTGTGGTTCAAGAAGGAGATGAGGGTAAAAACATTGACATTATACTGGAATGTACCTAAAGCCATGGAACACAAAAAAAGCAGGAACCAGAATGACACTTCAAAAAAATAAGAACTGCACAAGAGAAAAATGCCACACTGCAAAATTAAAAACTATTAACTTTTAATAAATGACTGAGTGCTTTTGTTAGGCTGCAACCAAGACTTCAGCTGAATCAAGTACATATTAACAAACAACTCCATTTAAATAAACCTTCCTTAAAATCACATGTCAAAAATCACCATTCAGATCACAGAAGCCTTGGCTTACATATCACATGATACTTCAAACTTTTAACAATGAAAAATACATTGTAGCAAAAACAATCCACTATCCAAACTTATGAAGTTAAAAACTAAAATATACAAAAATAAGTTATACATTGTAGGAACAAAGTCTCAAAATACTGGCTAATGATACATTCTCATTCAGTCCAGGAAAAATAAGCATATTAAGTTTAATTTGGCAACAAACCTCCCTTTCTTCTGTCAAACCATCCCATGGACCCCCAAGGGTTTTTAGTGACAATGTCCAACCCAAAAAAAAAAAAAAAAGAAAAAGAAAAAAATGTGTTGGAAACTTCAAGATATGCTTATATAATGAATTGTTTTTTTTTTATTTTTATAATGAATATCAAGGAGATGCTCATAGATACAGTCTCTCAAATGCCTCTTTGCCTTTCTAACATATAGCAAGATAAACCACCCCTACAGAATTACAATTACAGTGAAATTTGGATCTAATCATACAATTGTTTATCAACACCTTGTCCCTCTCGAAAATATGCTTACATTGTGAACAGAATCCACATTTGAATGTGCCCACTCTTTTCTTAGAAAAATGAACAGGCGCTAAGTCTGGCATTTCAAAATATTGTTTCAACAATTTGCCTTTTTTCTAAACTATATGGGGCACTTTATTTATTAAATCAATTATGTTGTTGACACAAGAAAATATTCTCCAGTTTCTCCAAAGAGTATGCACAATGTTGAAATGATCCACAATATAAGCAGTAATCAAAGCATTGGAGCATTCATTATTACTAGATTTCTTAGTACAAAATAAGTTGTCTACATCACTAACACCACTTAATAAAGGTTTAAAGTTCCATTTCTTCTTTTTGTAAGTATTTCTTCAAAAACTCCCTATACAAAATAAGAAGGGTACTCTCAAGAAGAGAACATAAGGGCCAGTTTGTTCCCTTCTACAACAAATGACTCATCCTCAGAAATCATCCTGGCAAGTCTAACATATTGACCCTTGACAATCCCTACTTTTGATGTTCAGGATGGCAACTGGAATAGTGAAGAAGGCTGTTAGAATATGTGGGTTTTCAAAAAAATATTACTAATCAGTCTCTTATTGAAAAGGTCCTTGCTGATTTCAACATCCAGGTAATTAATCCTAGTGGGACTAAACAAAAAGGTAAACTTCTAAAAAGATGTAGTCATATTCAAATATTTTATAAATTTTATAACTTCATCCATCGGATCACTCCAGGCAACAAAATGTGGACATACCAGGGTGGAGTAGGAAAATCAGTTTTTGTAGGAAATATTAACAGCATTAAATGATGACTCTTCATAAAAATCATCATCAAATAAATGAACATTCATTATATTAATGTAGTCCATCTGATACATATTAACTGCTCCTCCCTTATCATGCTTCATTACCCTTACATTCTTGTATTCACTAAGTTTTTTAAGAAACTCGAACTCGACACTGGACAAATTATATTCAGCTTGCCTATATTTGTGCCCCAAAAGTGCCCTAAAGTCAAGTTCACACAATTTATCAAAGATTATTAAGGGTAAATAAAGGGGGGGCGGCTCTTCTAGTGCCCAGTACCAGTGCCATCTTGCCATTTTGGCAACCCTCAACTAAGGTGAAAAAAAAGAGTTCATTCCAAGATCTTGCACTTCTCAAGGAGTAAGCCAGATCTGTTCTTTTAGACCTACACTCATTTCTGAGGAACAAAAAATATAAATAAAAAAAATATTCTGTCTTTTTAAAGTGTAGCAAATGGCTTGCTACATTTGTAACAAGCAGCTGCTACTACATAAGGAGTGGTAGGACACTTCAGTTTTTATTGAAAATGCAATAGCTTTCATTTCTGAAAAAAAATCTGTTTTTTGTTTGTTTGTTTGTTTTTTTTTTGCTTTTAACTGGTCCCTCAATATCATATCAAGGGGCCTGTTAAAAAAAAAAAAAAAAAAACTCTGAAAGGATCAGAAATCATTTGAGCCTGAGATTTTAAACTGTTTTTATTTTTTGTGACAACAGGCAGTCAGGATCACTGCTGTCAAAAAGTCCCGGAAATAAATCAACTAGAAAATTGTAAAACTCGATTTCTCACTACTGATACATGAGGACCTGGAGAAAAAAGATTCAACATGGTTAGGACAAACATTGCCTTATGACAGATTGGCATGGGCTGACTGCTCCCCCATACACTTTGTACTCAGGGTGGCTGCTCCTTTCTCCCCACCCTTGTTAAGTGTTTCTGAATGTATCAATCCAAAGTAACAAATTCCCACCACTGACATTTCTACCATAAAAAAAAAAAGAAAATGAAAAAAACAAAACAACATTTGAAGTAAGCTTTAAAAACTTTAATACTAGAATCCGGGTTAATCTGAAAAGTGCAAAAGAATTCTGCATCAAAGAAACAGTATGCTAAACTGAGAAATATATTTAAGAAAAACAGAGTAGCAGCATCAGCTGTGTTGTGATAATCATGAATACAGCTAACAACAGTTCTTTACTTAAATGCAGACTTGAAGATCAATTACCATAGCCACAGAATCTAAGCTAAGAAATTTGGAAGATGCTGTAATATGATGTAGAAATGAAAGTAGTTGTTGTTTATCCTACACTTTGCCTGTAGATATCTTGGACTAACCTCTAAAAGGAGGGGGAGTCAAAAGCAAATGTTTAGAGTGTTAACAATGTAATTCAAAGGTTGGGGAAGGTAAGAGTAACCTCATCATGCATGCAAAGAGAGCACATAGAGTACTGTGTGGAAAAAAAATGGCCTAGCTGCAAAGTAAATCACAGCCCACTGGGACTTTTTAGAATATAACAAATAACTAATGCAGAGAACATCAAAATATGATTTTTTTTTCATTTTCTTGGCAGAGTTTTCCTTTAATTTAGAGTAATCTTTTGAGCCAGACATCATCAAAGGTAGAAATTGTGAAAGAAAGAGAGAAAGAGAGAGATGATGGTGTGATGAATAGGATGTATAGAATATGACAAAATGATAAACAATGTTGGAGTTTTTTTTTTTTTTTTACAAAGGAAGATGATGCAGTGCATAAAATGAATGGTGTATTCTTTTCTACATGGCAGATAATAAAGCTGTACAGGCAATTGCAAATAACTGCACATTAAGAAGTCAGCACCAGCACAGCTAACTGACAAGAGTAGAATAAAACCTAGTATCGCTATGACCCTACTAATGATATCACCAAAAGAATTTGTGTTCACAGACTTTCCTCCTTTGGCAGGACTATCCATCAGTGTCCTTGTAGGAGGGGAGGAAAATATAAATGGGCCATTTAGTGACATACAGTCAGAGCAGGACTTAAACCTTTGTCACTGTTTTCAACATTTTCCTGCATGTATACATAGCATTGATTATTCTTAAAAAAATATGGTAAAAAACATGCTGTGCTATATGCATATAGGATTCTATCTAGAGACTTTAGTCATTGCAGCACAAATATACATGGGTTACAGAACAGTCACACATTTAAAAGGGATGTTATGCAGTTCAGCACAAGTTGCTGAAAATATAAAAGAAATCTATATTAATCTGCATTAAGATGAATTCCTTAATCTTTAATGCTCATTGGGAACATCTGGCTTATAGGATTTAAAGTCATGTTTCTGTTATTGTTTTAAAATTAAATGGAGAGGTGGCCTAGAATGAGCTCAGTAAGGGATTATATCCAGGGACCTTTGGTATCCATAAAACAAAAGGTAAACTCATCAGCATGTAGGTCAGAGCCTTCTTTTCATGCATATCCCTGAAGTTGTATGTCACAAAAGAACTGAACTATAGATATCTACAATTTGCTGATTACCAATAGTTTGATGCACACATTCATTTTGCTACTTGCTCCTTTATTTTATTGTCTCTGTAGCATTTGGTATGTGTTTTACTTGGGTATTTACATATTTGCATGTATGCATTTATGTCTGCAGATGTGAAACCTTCTACTATTCTTTCCATTACAATTTCTGTCAGAGATGCAGTTTCATTGTTGTGTCACTCTTTCAAGAATATTTCATCACATCTCTCTTTCCACTTGCTTAATCGGATATCCACAGTCATGCCAGTCATCATTATCTGATAGAGATTCCCATACATATGATAGTTCATGGGTATTGTTGAAAATTCTGTAGGCATCAAAATGGATATGTTATGCAGACATGATACATTGCAGTACAAAGGAAAGGTATAAACTGATTAGATGTGTTTAACTTAGAACAATTTCATCTTCTAAACCTAGACATTTTCCAATTTATCAGAAATAAGCATGAAGAATCTAATGTGATCCAGAAAAGGTAAAAGTAATGGAGTAATATAATCAAAAACATAAGTGGGTATTCCCAAGAAAAGGTTCAAAGCTGAGTTATGCACATTCCTTAAGTCATCGAGGTTGAGACTCTCTTTATCTGTTGTGATACCGATGTATCCCAATAATGTCATCAGTCTTTCATTCTCTCTATTTTTTTAGTTCACTCCCCACTACCAACATGCACATACTGTCATTCCCATTTTCTGTACACAGTATCTAGAACAGACGATACACCATTTTGTTTCCAGCATACATCCCCCATCATCCTTCTTGAATATTTTGTTTATAAAATTGGATACTATTTCAAGATCAATTCTTTTCTGAAGAAGAAGAAAGTGCCAACCCTAGTCCTTCCTGTTGGAGCATTATCTCACCACATACTGCTACATTTTGCTGTTTTGCCATAGTCTTTTTTTTTCTCCACCTTGCTTTTCCTAGATAGACTAACCTAAACGTTTTCCTGCCTAGTAATTGCATTAGTTTTTCTGCAGTATTGTATTCAACAAGTACAGAATTCTGCTCCTTTTGGTGTTAACTGTGACATTTCATAATAACAATGCATATGACCACTCCCCACTACTCTTCTATAGCTTTTTATATGGTCTGACTATACACCTTCTTTTTCTGCTGAGCTATAAAGTACCCACACAATAACTTTTGTCCATCCCCTAGACCAGCCTTAAGCAATGACCATAATATTTTGGAGATTATGACCCAATTTATTTGCAGTTCACCTCAAGTATTTAACTTGATAAATCATCAATTAACATTGACACTCCAAAACACAAATAGCAGTTTCACTCAACTTCCTAAATTCTCCCTGGGGCTTCTAGAACATCTAGTTACATTTCTTTTGCCTTCCATTTGCATGACTCTGAACATGCCTGGAACTGGAAGGATACCAGCCTCTGGTGACAGGAAGCCAGGTGACATGGTGTCCATTCACCCTGACCTGGAATCTTGCCAGAGCATTTCTATTTAAGGACTTGTTCACCTTGGCATCAGTACCACCCCTTTTCTCCTGCAATGTCAATACTGCTAGGCTGCCCAGACAGACACTCAGCTGGAGCACCAGGTGCTGTTAGATGGTAACACTACTCAGTGCAATACTGTCAATAATCAGATGCTGTCACACACATCCTGCCTCTAGGCAGCCACTTATTGAGTACAATGCTGATGTTTGAAGGGCCTAATACTGAAATCAACACATTTAAATGAGAGGTCATGGTTCAGTCCTGAGAAAAGTGAATTATTTTCTGCAGATCGAAGGAGAGCAGCTTCACCAAGTGAGGTAATTTCTTTCAGTCTTGTGAGTAAGGGCAAAGGGCATCAGGAGCATGACCAGTGGATACATGCAGCATTGTCATTGCTGTGACATTAAATCAGCCTATATCAGGAAAGTGATAGCTGAAGTATAAGATAATGCTCTCAGTTTATTGGTCAGTCCATGTCCTCACCTTCATCTATGGTCACAAGTTGGGTAGTAACCAAAATGGTGAAATTGTAGATAAAATATTGGAAGTGAAGTTTCTTCACAAGAGTACTGGGCTGACTCATCATAAAATAGTGAGAAGACTGACAATCCATGAGGACTGAAGAGTATAGCCATTGTTCCTACAGCATGAAAGGATTCAGCTGAGGTAATCTCAACACCTAATGAGGATGCCACTTTGACACCTGCCGTTGGAGGTGCAAAGGATAGCTCACTAGAAGAAGGCCCTATGGCAGACTCTGAACACATGTTGCAGAGGTTATATCAATCTGATTGCTAGTAATGCCCGGGGATCCCACAGGATGACATGAGGACTGTTGCTGGGGGTACAACATCATTGTTTGCCCTGCACAGCTTGTTACCAATGGCAATAATGGAGAACATACCACTGTTTTTGCATAGAAGTCAAAATGTTAAAGCAGTAGCATACTTTGACAGCTGCTTCTGTAACTGACCATTCACAAACATACAAGCAGAGGTCTGACATCCATCAACAAGATAAGGTTAAAAATGTTTCTATGACAAAACCCATATATACTTCCATATAACAAATAGGAGTCATTTGTTTATCCATGTATTTGAATTTTAACTGGATAAATGCTTCAGAAAATTTCCTTGAAATTGTGTTTGGCATTGACACTGTTACTATTATACCTCTTAGCTGTCTCTAATTTTGGTCTGTCCCTTCTAAAACATTAGATTTTCTGGTAAATCACTGAGGATTACAGTCAGTAAATAATGCTAGTCATTAGAATTTCATATTTCTGATGAGATGGTTTATCTTTACTTATCAAACAGTGCACAATTTGAAATGTTGCTTGTGTGACTTGGGATGCTGCAATTGTTAAGTCCAAACAACCTCAGAAAATATTGTTTTCATCAGAATGGGAAATGCAAATCTGTGGTATAACTCTGCTTTGTCATTCCAGTCTAGACATCATTTTGTGCTTAATAGGCTAGCAATTTCAGTTCTCATTTTTAAACAGCCTTCGTATTAGATGTGTTATTGAAAAAGGAAAATGGTATCCTTAGCACAGAGATATTTAGGAAACCTTGTAGGAAGAACGCCATCCTACATAGAGACAGTATGCACCCTCCACATATACATAGAGACAGTATGCACCCTCCACATATACATAGAGACAGTATGCACCCTCCACATATACATAAAGACAATATGCACCCTCCACATATACATAGAGACAGTATGCACCCTCCACATATACACAGAGACAGTATGCACCCTCCACATATACACAGAGACAGTATGCACCCTCCACATATACATAGAGATAGTATGCACCCTCCACATATACATAGAGACAGTATGCGCCCTCCACATATACATAGAGATAGTATGCACCCTCCACATATACATAGAGATAGTATGCACCCTCCACATATACATAGAGACAGTATGCACCCTCCACATATACATAGAGACAGTATGCACCCTCCACATATACATAGAGACAGTATGCAAACTCCACATATACATAGAGACAGTATGCACCCTCCACATATACATAGAGACAGTATGCACCCTCCACATATACATAGAGACAGTATGCACCCTCCACATATACATAGAGATAGTATGTACCCTCCACATATACATAGAGACAGTATGCACCCTCCACATATACATAGAGATAGCATGCACCCTCCACATATACATAGAGACAGTATGCACCCTCCACATATACATAGAGATAGTTAACACCCTCCACATATACATAGATATAGTATGCACCCTCCACATATACATAGAGGCAGTATGCACCCTCCACATATACATAGAGATAGTATGCACCCTCCACATATACATAGAGATAGTATGCACCCTCCACATATACATAGATATAGTATGCACCCTCCACATATACATAGAGATAGTATGCACCCTCCACATATACATAGAGACAGTATGCACCCTCCACATATACATAGAGACAGTATGCACCCTCCACATATACATAGAGATAGTATGCACCCTCCACATATAGTTTCATAGTTTCATAGTATAGTACTAGGCTATCTGCCCTGGGGCATTTGTAAGCCTAGCCATGTGATGTGGCTTTTGCCACCCCATGAAATGGTACAAAAATGTACAGAATAAATCTAGAATACTGTGCCTCTGTCTAGTAGTGACACAGTGAAGGTCCCCTTAAATAATAGAATTAGTTTACAGTGCCCCTGTCTAGCAGTGACACAGATGTGACCCCTGGGGTAAACTTACGATCTCCCATCCACTCATCAAGATTTCTCTTGAAGAGAGTCAGTGAGGGGCTCTGCCTAATACGAACTGGGATCCTGTTCCAAAGCATGGGAATATAGTCAAAAATCAAGTTATTAGACATTCACGCATTATTAGTGAAGATTCAGTGTTTTCTGAAGCAATTATAGGAATGGAGAAAGAGTTTCTACACAGGGGATATCACAGAAGAGATCTTAAAGGACTAAATGATATAGAACGAGAAGGGATAGGATTGCCTTATATACATAGAAATACATCTATTAACATTGAAAGGAAGAGATATGAACCTTGCAGAAAAAGGATAGCTATTCCGTGTACTAATAATAATACCTCAGTTGTAAATATTATTAAAAAACATTGGAATATTTTACAGCTAGATGATAAGATTGCCAATATAGTAGGCAATAGACCACCTTTTAGTTATAGAAATATTAAGTCACTTAAGAGATTATTATGTTATGATAAGAGTAAGAAGGAAGGAGTAATTTCACATAGGAAAGGAACTTATGCTTGTCGCAGTTGCAATCAGTGTGTTTTTGTTAAGAATTCAAGTATTTTCATACACCCTGATACTGGGAAGAAATATGAGTTTTCACACTATGCAGATTGTAAACCAAGGAATGTAGTCTATCTAAGTCAATGTAAGAAATGTCCCTGTTTTTATGTTGACATGACAAATCGAACACTCAGGGAACGTATAAGGGAACATTTCTATGCTATTAACAGAGAAAATGAGACTAATGCCCTGGCCAATCATGTATTACAGCATGATAGTACACATTCCTTTACTTTTATGGTACTTGAACACACATTTGCTACAGAAATATTGGGATGTATACGTAACACAACAGAAAAGGCAGAAATTAAATGGATTACTAAATTATCGGCGGATAGAGGTCATGGTCTCAATGATAAGATTTCATTGAAACCTTTTCTTGGAGATAGACCTTTGAAGCATTAGTTTTAATATTATACATTATTGATATAATATGCTTAGTATCCTTATGATAATTAGGTTTTTAACAATGTTTTTTATATGTTTTTTATAAATTTCTTTTTTTCATTTGTATATTATTTATCAAGATTTTTAAATTGCACATTTTATACATGTTTTTATACATGTTTGTATATATCTATGCAAGAAGGCTCTGTTTTATCCGACCACCAATAGTATTGTTTTTTATTGGAGAGTCTTGACTTATGTTTTTGTGATAGGATGATGTTGACTATTTAAAGGAGTGCAATACTGGTTGTAATTATTAAGTCTGATGAAGCGTCCTGGTTGACGTGAAAGCGCTTACTTTTTCCGAATAAATTTGTGTTGCAGTGATATATATCTTTGGTTGGCTTCGATTGTCTTGGTGTATCTACCTCTTATACTTTGGACATAGCCTTCTGTATTAGATTTTTCAAGTAGCATCAAATAATGCGCATAGTCTATTATTTTTTTCACTAATGATGGCTACATAAATGAGTTAACATCTGCACAAGTTATTCATCATACAAGGCCACCCTGCTGGACCAAAACAGAAACACCACTCACTCCACACTTACAGGTTCATATGTCCATAGGTAAGTACTAGGCTAGCTGCTCTTGTGGGCCATTTTAAGACAAACAAATTCCCCTTTTGGTGCTCAAAATATCCTATCCCATTTGGTTATAGATTGAACTTACCCATCCAATGGTCGATAATTATATATTACCAATAACTGGGATCATACCAGAGATAATTTTGGAGACCCATGCATGGGATAATGCATTTAAGAGCTGTATCTGTCCAGTAGTAGTACAGAGGGTAATCTTAGGGTAAATTTTCTGTTTCCCATCCATAGATCTAATTTGCATGTGAAATTGGACAGGGATGAACTCTGTTTTATGTGGATGGGGAGTCTGTTCCTCTGCGAAGTATACCTTTCTCTTCAAACCATTCTGTTGATGTTGCAGAAGAGGTTTAGATCCCTAGACCAAGTATTTCTAATGCCACTTGACTTGATGTGCAGTAAATCCATCAGTAAAGGCTCGGGGGATGCCTTGCATGCCAGACAAAGGTCACCTCTTAGTGGTCTATAGGATACCGAGTGTAATGACAGGGCTTTGAGTTGGTCCATGTAGGACATGTTTAAGCCTTGTATCTTTTTAGAGGTATTTTCATGGGTGTTCTAATTATTGCATGTGTCTAAACAGATACATGCCAAAGGGGGTATTATGTTCAATGCCTGGCCAAATGAGGGCCGAGTAAACGGGGACAATAAGTAGTAAGGTATCTCTGTGTGCATTTAAGCTGTTACATGTGTCTGGACAGATACATGCCAAAGAGGTACACATACTTGCTTACATACTGATTGGCCAAGGCACCTAACTGACAGATACTTTCCACTTGGTCTCTATATCTAAATAGTGATGTCGCACCAAGCTTTTTGACTGAACACCCAAGACATATTTTTTCTCTGTATGGCCAGACCAAACTCTGTAAAAAAAGAACTTGTAATTTGCATTTAAAACACTGAAATGCTATGCTTAAATATCGGTAGAAGATGTGTTTTAAGTCTACTTTCTGATAAAGTCTCCTAGAAGAAGAAAGTACTCATCCAGGCTTCAACAAATAAAATTATGTTATAACTTTTCAATAGGTCTGTGGAAAATTATTTAAGTATTTAACTGAAAGCATTTTTGAATAGCAGCAACTCTACCTTCACATCAGCAGAGTAATCAACACCAGCTTGCACTCTCTAACATGACCCTTTGGTTCAAGGCCAGTCCCCAATATAAATTGCTTTAATTCTGAACATTTGTAAACATTTGTTTTATTAAGTCATATATTTGGGATAATAAACAAAATCCTTATCATCATGATCATCATTGTTTTTCTTTTAACTCTCTTTCTCATTGAATGTATTTCTTATTGTTCACATTTATTTGCTGATTTATATTTGTTTACAGTGAAAGAAATACTGAGCTGTTAACTATGAATGTATCTAGTTCACCACTATGTATTTATGTAATTTGTTGCTCATGAATATACATGCATCTGTATGTTTGTTGTTTCCATTTGGCCTGGGCCATAACTGAAATGGTCCACTGTTTTAGACCAATTTGCATAAGAAGGCAATAGATAGATAGATAGATAGATAGCTAGATAGATAGATAGATAGCTAGATAGATAGCTAGATAGATAAATAAATATTGTGATACAAAGAGGTGGGGTTCAATGAAGCAGTCTGTTTTCATATGTAATATTTCCTGGATTTGTAATACTTGACAGTACATCCAACCTTACTACATTAATGCTGCTATTTATTACTTGCAGTTTAAAACTGTTTCATACATTAAAATCATAATGTACATTGACACAGATATTAATGATTTTTACTTAGTTGTTTAAAAAGTGGTCCAGGGTCTTGGAATAATGGTTTTCAAATAGGGTTTAGAATGGAAAAAGCAATATGCTTTGCGCTTATGCAGAAAAAAATGATTAACAAAAGCATATACTCAGGTCATGAGAAGCAGCCTTTTTGATTGTAGAGTACTAATGTTAGTGTTAGCAACAAGATGATGGTGCCTAGAGAATAACTATGTAAATGTACACAATAGTGCTGCTGCAAGCTACAAAGAAAAAAATGTGAAACAAAGCTGTCATATGACATGGATTGCAACACAGTTTTAGAATGTCATCAAATATGCTGCTCCACCAATTTGCCAGTGCTGTACCCATAAAAGTGATAGTGCTGCAGTGAAGGCACTCCCTTATATAAGGCAGCCCCAAACACATATACAATCCATCCACATGCAGGCACATGTATGTAGTATGAAAATATATACAATAATATCATAACTCTCTGCTTCTTTACTGAAGAATTAGGGACAAAGTAAAAAATAATGGGGACAAAAACCCAGATCATAGACAATTTAAGTATTAGTGTAATTCACTTAAAACATTAATAAAGCATGTTTTACATTTTTTGAACAGTATGTTGTTTTCTTTTGGCTTTTTCCGGTTAGGGGTCACCACAGCGAAACTCTGGTCCTCTAATGATTGGCAGTCGATTTTTATGGTGCCGGGGTGCCAGCCCGATGCCCAACCTTCAACGAAGGCACACCCATTCACGCATGTCTTTCGAATGCTACTCGACCGCGAGGAGGAGATGCAGATTCCACTAAAAGTATAAAACTTTAATATCTGATATTATTGACTGTGTAATCCACAGTGATATGCCAGAAAAATCAAACATTTTATGAGAGACAGGGCAAAAACATAAAGCAAAACCAGGGACATTAGAGAGCTATAAGTAACATGTCTAGAAATAACTCTGCATGCACACAAAATCTTATTTATCTCGCAATAGCTTTATATATATATATATATATATATATATATATATATATATATATATATATATATATCACTACATACATTTATATCACTATATATATATATATATATATATATATATATATATATATATATATATATCTTCACACACACACACACACTCACACACACACACATATATATATATACCTGGAGGAGCGGTATATATATATATATATATATATATATATATATATATATATGTATATATATATATATATATATATATATATATATATATATATATATATACCTGGAGGAATGGTATATATATTTAGAATCTTTCCCTTTTTCTGGACAATTGATAATGTGGCGTCGGTATTTAAACGATTGTTGGGTAGTGTGGGCAGGTGACAAAGTACAATGGGAAAGTTTCAAAACCCATTTGAATTCCAATATGTATGGTATAAAATTCATTGGGAAATTAGATTTGTTTACAGTGGATTTTTTGGACGTTAACGTAACAAAATTATTAGACGGTACAATAGCTACATCCCTACACCGTAAACCATTCTCAAAGAATTCTATTTTGCATGCCCATAGTTGCCACCCCCCACATACTATTAAGAAAATACCCAAAGCACAATTCCAGCGAGTGAGAAAAATTTGTTCTGAGCAGAGGGAATATGTTAAAGTCGAACAAGATCTAAAGAATAGATTCAAGGCAAGGGGATACCAAGTTAGGAATATTGAGGAGGCTAGAAATATGGTACAGAACTTGGATAGGAAAGGGAAATTGATAGAACATAAAGATAAAGACAAAAGCCCAATACAGTTAGGTTTATAACTACTTATGCAAGCAATACACATAAGATTAGACAGGATAATTGAAAAATATTGGAATATATTATGTAACGATCCATATTTGTCAACTATTTTGGATAGCAGATGTCAGTTTGGATATAGAAAAGGAAAATCTATAGGACAATATCTGTCAAGGTATAAAAAGGGAAATGGGATTAAGACAAGTAGTTTTGAAATAAAAGGAAGTACCTACTGTGGACACTGTAAATATTGTAAATTGATGTCAAAAACCACTTCTTTTACATCCATCAATACTAGCAAAGTGTTTGATATAAGATGCTTAGTTACCTGTAATTCATCCTGCGTAGTCTACATGGCTATCTGCCAATGTGGTGCATTCTACATTGGACAGACATCATGTAAACTAAAACAAAGAATAGCTATCCACATTAGTGATATAAAGTGCAATAGGACAGGAAGTGCATTATATAAACATATTTTACAACATCCTAAAGCACACTTTGTCTTTGTAGGGATTGATAAGGTAGCAGACACCATAACATATGAGCTAGATAAACATAACATTTTGACCATAAAGGAGCGTAGATGGATAGTAAATTTGGGAGCGTTGTTCAAGCCAGGTTTAAATGAACATTGGTAGGTTGGACATATAACATAATATTGGTTTATACATGGTGAACCTGATTATAGGTTATAAAATATTAGTCAAATATAATTATCACAATAATATAATAATATATTAGGATAATATGTTTTATAATTATTATATTCCACAGTTAGGTACATTCAACATTATTACATTTGAAATCAGTTTCTATGGATATGTTATGTGTTACTATGTAAATTTTGCTATAGTAGTAGTATTAGATTAATTATGAGTGTATGCCATACAATAGTTAAACATTTAATGTGGAGTAAGATGGCTTTAAATAATAGGAGGAGCTGTACTATAAATTTGTACAGGAGGCGCTGATGTATGACACACTGATGACGCTTTGTTAAAGCGAAACTGGTCTGTGGGGCAGACTGCGAGGCTGAATAAAGCCTTTACACCAGAACGGCTGTTGGATTTTTCTTTTGAGTGCTGGATCTGAGTTGGGGATATTTGTGAGCTGCATTAGCTGAGGAGAGGTCCGTGCACCGTGGTGGAAGCGCGCAACGACGAATTGGGGATTCACTATATATATATATATATATATATATATATATATATATATATATATATCGATAGATATAGATATAGATATAGATATGGATATAGATTCTCCCCCAGATTTAATAAAATCCATATAGGCATAGTGTAGAGCCTACACAGAAGGTACTGTAGGCTTGAACACAGTTCCCCCTAGGTAGCGTGCCATGCATATTAATTATGACATCTTGCTGAGGGAGAACTGTGGAACACAGTTATTGAATGAGTGTAGGGAGTATGCGACTAACTGTGTCTGCAGATGAGTAACACACCCCCTGCACTGTCCAAGTGCATTATATCAATGTATTTTTATTATTATTTTTTTAAGTTTGCGCAGCAAGGCACACAACAATTGACACTTGCCAGACATCTAAAAATAAAAAACAGATGCATTTAATTATTAATTCAAAGGTCAAGTTTAAGTATAGCTCAACGGGTTTGCATGGCATGGGGTGGTGCGGTGCGCAGCAGTGCTTAAATATAGTTCAGATGTATATGTAAAAGATTAACAGTGTTCTACATATCCAGGTAGTAAAGTGGGTACAGTTACAGTCTTATGTGCAGTAGATGTGGGGTTTGAATACATGGAAAGGAAATGAAGTAGTTATTTTCTAAATAGAAATTATGGCAATTCATTTTAAATCATGATCTGCTGCGCTCAACTAAGCTCTGCTAAGCTGTGCTAAGCTGTGCTAAGCACTTCTTAAACAATCTCTATTTAGGCAGTGCTTGGTACCACATGGCTGTATTTAGCTGGTTTGCGCACTGCTAAGCATTTCCAGTTTAAACACCGCTGAGCTGAGCTGCACTGGTTGTGCAGTGCTAAGCACCACGCCACACTTTTAAACATTGCCCAGTGGCATTAACGGGTGGTGAAACAGGCTATATTAAGAGCAATAGGCAGGAATACCGCAGAATCTGTTGGAGTTTGACCTGTGAGGATACTATGGCAGGTGTTGGAGAATTTTCGCACTTTTGTGTGCAGCAGTGGAGCATTGAGAAGTCCAGGGTCATGGTCAGACTCCTTGTGAAAAACCATGAAGACCGACTCATGCAGGGAGGTTACTGGGATTTATAGGGAAAAACACAGGCCTGGGACTGGCTGGTAAAGGACCTCACCAGTGCAACTGGTATCCCCCGGACAGATGAGCAGTGTTATCACCACCATGATGACCTGAAAAGTCAGAAGGGGGCTCTCTTGGACACCTGGGGCTAAGAATTTGGGGTGGCCAATGTGCCACAAGTGTGTAAACATGTTTACCTGTGTTTCACCAATATTTAATCTTGAATGTCTGCTAAAATTACATGTATAATGACGTGCTTCTCTCCCAACTGCTGCAGAGATGAGAGCTCTGTGGTGTAGTGAGTATAGATGTATCTTGCAATATATAGTCATATAAGCAAGAAAGAATAAAGCATTAACTGCCATTAGGTATAGACAGTTTTGATTGTATAGCAATGAATGTGGTCATTGACATAGAGTGCAATAAGCGACTACTGCCAAATGTACTGCAATAAGTAGGAAAGAGTAAAGCATTAACCTTGATAAAGTAAATGAAATACATTTTCTATCACAGTAACTGTGGAATTGCAGCTGTATTGCAACACCTGCATTACATCAACTGTTGTTCAATAAAAACTTTAAACTATATCAGTAAATGGATGAAGGTATCTCTGTAATAAACTGTTGTGCAATAATCTTGGAATTAGACCTGATATTTCAACCCAGTAACAATATATTGTGTACATCTGCATTTTATTTAGTAATGTATAGATTACCTAGTATCTCTCTGCTATGATTGCATTTCATGCATGTGTTTTCAACTGTCACTGCAGTGTACTATATGTACTATAACACTATAGTACTAGTACCAGGTCATATTTTGTTTCCAGGTGAGCTCTAGGAATAAATCAGTCAGTCAAATGTCAGCAGTGAATCAGTAGCTCAGTTTGTTAAATGATGTGTACAAACTACAATTTTCTGCCCACAGACCAGGGTTTGAATCCAGTTCCATGTACTAATAAATATTTCTGAATCAGATATGTTATGGTGACAGATATTCTGTCCACAGGGACTACTGGTAAATGGGTAAGGTAGCCCACATTATGTGTAAATAATTGTTTGTTCAGATGTCACAGACTGTTAAAATCATTACCACAAATGTGTTATTAATGCATAAAATAAAGGGAATAAGTTCAATAATAAAATATAATACATTAAAAGAAATAAAATGTGTAATTACAGATATAATTCTCTCCACAGGAACACAGGTAAATGGGTGAGACAGCTCATATTATCTGTAAATAATTGTTTGTTCAGATGTCACAGATTGTTAAAGTCTAGTCTAAATTACCATGAATGTGCTATTAATGCATAAAATAAAGGAAATAAGTTTAATAATAACAAAATATAATAAAATAAAATAAATAAAATGTGTAATCAAGGTATGGCTGTATTCCTGGAGTGTCTTGTAAGAGCTGATGCAGTCAATTACTACATGTGATGCACATGTCCCCTGCAGTCACTACTATTAGGTACTATCCCTATGCCTGCCAAGCAAGGCATGATAGTTGTGTACTCTCTGTACTGTACACATGCATGTCTCTCAAGTATCAGGCTGTCACAGAATGTAATTATTGTTGTGTAATTCCTCTGTCACAGATGTATCATTGACATGATTATGTGTCAATAGCAAAGTAACAGTACATTAGCCCACCGTACTACTTGGTAGTTATATAGGTCCACTTTATGTGCAAGTGTTCTATGGAGTTGTGTACCTGCAGGTATTACTGCTTGGCCTATAGTGCCCCACGTGGATAGCTTGAGTGGTATGTATATGCTACAGCAGCTATAGGACACATTTACACATACAGAAAGGACAGACCTGTAGAGTAGATAGCATTACTGTTGTCAGCTATACAGCCCATGATGGTATTAATGGACTGTATTTCTCTCTCTCTCCACCCCTTATCTTCATATATTTATTATTAATATATATTGGTTATGGTTTACTATTAGCATATGTTGTTCCATAAAATTTATTTTGGGGCAAGTGTTTTATTAATGTTATGCATTACTATGGTTACATATTAGCATATCTTGTTGAATTACCTATTCTGTTGGCCTTATTCCATAACTGTTACTGGCATACTGTTAGTATACTGACTGTTATGTTATTTATTGTTGTGTTTCACATAATATGCATTGAAATGTAATGGGGTTATTTCCAATGTTCTGGCATGCTGTTATTACTAACAATGGCTTTGTTCATAACTCACCTATATGTATTGGTTTACCTCCATACCCACAGCACGTCTGGGTAGGCAGGTCCCTTCTGATCTGCCTACTCTCCATCAACTGGCTATGGAATCGGGTACCAGCTTGTCTGGGACCTAAGCCAGTGGTGCCCCCTCTAATGGACCTGCTCTACCTTCGGATGGAGCCACCTCAGGGGACAGGGCCCATCCCCCCTGGGAATGGGGGCAGAGTGGGGTTGCCACCCAAGATCAACTACCAGCCATGGTGCACTGGATTGTTCATAGGAGCTATGAATGTTGTCTGTGCAGGATTGAGGGCAGACTCAACAACCTGGTGAGGCCTGCTGGCCCCAGTGTGCAGCCTTCACCACAGCCACCTTTGGGGCAGTGAAGGAGCAGTGCCGACTGCCCATGGGTGAGGATCTCAGTTATGCTGCTGCCATCTGGAAGCACATGCATCTCAGATTCCACAACACTCTCCCCATCCAAGGTGCTTACCCCCATCATGTGTCACACACCACCTCTGTCTGCTGTCTTGTTTGTCTTGTCTGTCTGCAAATGCAACCTCTCCTACCCAATGTTCTTCCCCACATGTACCTACATCCCTCCCCCAACATTCCACTCTCTCCTTATAAAAAAAATAAATAAATAAAAAAATAAAAGGGCACCTGTAAAAAATATTGTCCCATAGCTCTCCATTTCACACACGTGTGCACTGAACAGAACACAAATAATTAGGTCCAATTGGCTTGACAACACATTTCTGTTGTCCTCACCCCTCTCTCTGGGGTTTGAGCATCCAAATTCATGAACAAAATCTGTAAAAATGCACAGCTTTTGCTGTACAAGAAATAGAGGGGTATGGTCCTTTCCTACACCTATCCTGCACATCCCTACCTGCCTTTCAGTATGTTTTTCTCCCTGCTTGCCCCCATTTCTGGGGGAGGTTACAATAACTTCTACTCTGGCAATTAGAGTAGAAGTTATTGTAACCTCCGAGGGATAAAACTGACTCTGTGTATCTGCATAACATCACTGTTATTTCTGACTGTTAGTTTGGAGAATTCTAAATTGCGTGTATTATCTTAGTAGTTACTTGTTTCTGTAGCACACCACTGATTTTTTACTTTTAGTGGAAAATCTTAAATTGTGTATAGCATCTGTTACATTGTGCATAGCATCTTAGAAGTTACTTGTGTTTCTGTAGCATACCACTGTTATGCTTGACATTTAGCGGAGAATGCTAAGTAGTGTGTAGCATCTTAGTAGTTACTATTTTTGTCTTCATAACCTTTATAAGAATACATAATAGTGTAGTGCATGTTATAATAGCTTGGTATCAACTGCAGTTACCTTTTTTGTTTTTTTTTTCTCTGCTATCCTTGAATTTTGTGTTGTTCATAGAATTGTGCTGTTTCTTACAAGGTATGATGCTCTTCCCCTGCATTCTCTATCTTAGTTACTTGGTAATCACAGTGTTTTAAAACTTCAGACCTAATATTTACCTCCTTTTCCTTTTTACTTCCAGTCCCTTCACCAAAAGTTACATCCTGTGTCTTGACCAACCTCCAATCAACCTAACTCTGTCTTGTTGCCCTGCACTTTGAGACCCTGCATCGGTGGAACACTGAAGTGTTTTCAGCTATGCTAGTGTATGTTAGAGATGTATTTAATCTGTCCTCCAAACTGAAGACTCCCCTTTCACTGTACGCGTGCACACTACTGGTCCCCCATTTCTGTCTTCCTATAGTACTCCTAGGTCAATTACTTAAAACTACTTTCTCTTTGAAAAAGTTTACCTATGTGCCTGCAGCCCATACTTCTTTTGTTTTTCCCTGCAGAAGAGGTGGTCCTTTTCACCACTCTGTACTAGATTAGTAACATAACATTTGTAGTTATTAGGAAAATACTGCACCACACTGACCTGGAATTAACTTAGATTGGTTTTCCTGTTTTCTTTTTAGCAGCTGCACTAGTCCAATTTTACTGACTCACAACCTTACATTACTTTGTGTCTATCCCCCTCCCCCACCTTGAACCTGCACACCTCCCCTCCCACTCCTGCTTAATTACAGAGGTATCAAAAAACCTGACGTAGAAAGGCACCATCTTTTGACTTAGCTTTTCTGCCTTGCTTCATAGGAATCCCCAGTAGTGTGCTCACATGTAACTACACTTACTATATTCTACTAAACTGCTACTGCCATGTTTTCATCTCCTATTCCCTGTCACCTGTCTGCATCCTTCTAATTTCACATACACAGTGCCTTATGCCAGTGCCTCCTTACCTCTGAGCTAGTTTTCAGCTTCACTGATAACTTTCTGCTGGCTTTCTTCCTTCTATTTGGCTCTACCCACCTCGTTCACTCTGCGGGCTCACTCCGCTCCCCTACCCTGCCCCCAATTTCCACCCGCCCCCACTAATCCTAATTTTATTTCAACCACTCCCAACTGACTCAACACAGCCATCCAGTCAAAACCTTTCCCTCTTTGCCCCTCCTCGATTTACCCACAGTAATTAAATGCATCACTAATTACAGACATCAATCTTTTACTACCCACCCTCACTCCACAGCTCTTCTCTCCAACTACAAATCCTCCCATATTAAACTTCCTTTTTCCTAACCATGCTTTCCTTACCATTCCTAACACTCCAAACCCCCATTTCCCTCCTTCTACTTCTAACGACTTTGTACCATGCCAGCTCCCATACCTCCAATCAGTTTCCACACTCTACTCCTTTCCCTACTCCCACACAAAACCCTAAATCCAAACCAAAACACATTAAAATAACTTCCTTCAATAATCTTGCCTTAGCTGGAGATATTCACCCCAACCCCGTACCTAACCCACCCACAAATAATTACCACCCCCCTTCCTCTAACCTTTCATCCCCCTACAATACTCTTAAATTTTTCACACTCAGTGCCCAGAGTCTCAACAACAAAGCACATCAGTTTCAAGCATGGCTAAGTCATAACCAACCTGACATTGTGGCCATCACTGAAACTTGGCTTAAACCTCACATCTCTGACTCTGAAATCCTACCCTCTGGATTTCACACTCTTAGATGTGACCGCCCAAAGAAAAAAGGTGGAGGTGTTGCATTAATCCATTCCCCAATCTACTTACCTTAATTCCCCTAGCAAACCCCATTCCTAAATTCGCCAATGCAGAACTCACAGTTGGTCTATTAAAAATGAATAATCACAAAAGCCTCTGTATCATCACCCTATATATTCCACCTGGAAATAACATCTCAACTTTTGAAGACATACTCCAATGGGCCTCAGCTTAAATTAACCTTGAAACTTATATACTAGGCAATGTAAACATCGATTGGAATAAAATCAACAGTCTCATGCCCTCCCTGTCCATTAACCTCTTTAACTTTACTCAAGTAATACACTCCATCACCAGACCCAATAAAACAAATCTCCCAGGATCCACTCTTGATTGGATCTTAGCCACCCATCCAAATAAAATTAACAACTCTGGCACCATCCCTGACTCTATTAGTTACCACCTCCCAGCATTCATTTACAGTGCAACCACCTCCCATCAACACCAACATCAATATATTCAGACCCACAACCTTAGTAAATTTGACCCCAAAAACTTCTCTAACTATCTCACACAAATGAATTGGAACATTCTAAAAACCCTTCCACGCGATAAAGCCATAGACCACTTTAATTCTACTTTCCTAGACACTCTAAATTCCCTAGCTCCACCAAGGAAAAAAAAAATAAAAACTATAACTTCCCCTTGGCTAACCAAAGAATCAAAGCAAATTATGCATCAAAGAGACAAATCCTGGAAGCTTTACTAAAAGAATAAACTTCCCAAAGCCCTTCTCCAATATACACAGCTCCATAACTTTGCAAAAAAACAAATCTTCAAAGACAAAATATCCTACTACACTAAGCTCCAGTCCAACCATCCCCAAAACCCTAGGCATTTTTGGAACTCAATAAACTCACTCCTCGACTCAGGCTCCAAAAATAACCCATGTCCAGACCCAAGTAAATCTGACCTCGAATTAGCCTCACTATTCAACGCTTTCTTTATAGAGACAATATCCGACCTAACAAAACCTTTTCCCAACAATGACCCATCTCTCCTACATTCCACATCATCTAAGTCCCAAAATAATTTCCTCACTATGTTTCAGCTTAAACCTGTCTCCACAAACTACATAAAAAGACTTATATCCAAACTTAAACCCTGCTCCAATGCGCCTGACAACATCCCCTCTTCTTTTCTCAAGTCTTCTGCGGATGGTATAGCTCTCCCAATTAGTATCCTAATTAATAGATCTATAAAGGAATTCTATGTCTCTAAACTCTGGTGTTCCACATTTATTCTTCCTCTCCACAAGGGAGGCAAAAGCACTAACATTCCAAACTTCTGCCCTACAGCTCTTCTCTCTCCAATCTCCAAAATTCTAGAAAAATGCATCCACCTCCAACTTATGCCTTTTCTGACTAAAAACCAACTTCTTACCCCTACCCAACATGGCTTCTGACCAGGACATAGCACCATAACAGCTCTACTCTCATTCTTAGAAACTGTCAATCAAGCCCGAGATTCTGGTAACTTAGTATCCACAGTGCTCCTAGATCTCTCTAAAGCATTCAATACTGTTTCCCATAAGCACCTTCTAAGTCATCTATCAAACCTAAATCTCTCCCAAACCACTCTTTCCTGGTTCTCAACATATCTGTCAGATTGATATCAGGCTGTGAAATGGAAAAAAAGGCACCTCACCTTTCTCACCCACTCCTACCGGAGTACCACCGGGGTCCATCCTTGGACCAATGCTGTTTAATATCTTTATCAATAACTTACACTCTGCTATTCCTAATGCCAAATACATCCAATATGGAGATGACTCTACACTTGTCTGCTCTGCCTCTAACCTCTCTGAACTCCTATCTAAAATGCAGACAGCCTTCTCAACTACTGAGCTCTGGATGTGCCAAAATCACCTTTTTCTCAATGCTAACAAATCTAAAATACTACTATTCACTCCCTCAAAATCTTTCTCTGTTGATAAAAATTCCTCCCAAGTCTTTAGCCAAAAACAACTCTCCAATCAAAGTTGTTCCCTTTGCCAAACTACTCGGTGTAACTTTAGACAAACACCTCAAGTTCGACATCCATATTCAGCAAAATATAAAGAAAACCCACCAAAAACTAGGTATGCTATTCAGGAACAACCACTTCCTCTCTGCTTCAACCAGGCATACTCTGGCCTCCTCTTACCTCCTTCCCTCCCTTCTGTATGGTGCCACAATACTAACTAACCTATCCTCTTCCATCACTTCCAAACTTGAAAGCTGTTATAACAAAATGTTTTAATTTGTAACCAAAGCCAAACATTCCATACATCACTGTGTTACTCTCCAATCCCCTCAACTGGTTAGATTTCACAAATTACCTGGACTTCCTCCAGTTCACTACAGCACATAGACTAATATTTAATCCAACCAAATGCCCAGCTCTAACCAACATCCTTCCCCCATACACCCCAAACAGAACTCTCAGATTTGGACACCAAAACTTGATTACTATCCACAAACCTAAACATCCTGCTGGACAACTTCTCCTCTCCTTCTCCTTGGGTAAGAATTGGAACTCTCTCCCTTCCACTCTAAGGACAATGTCAAATACAAACAGCTTCAAAACACAGCTTTACACCTACGTCTCCTCCAAATGGAAATGTAACTGCATTTTCCCTACCTAGAACTCTTTAACAAAAGCCCCTGGGAGGGTATCCTCCTGAGTTCCAAGCACCTTATAGCTGGCTATAACCTTCTATAGCTAATTCCCACACGGTTCTCACACACTCTGTAAATATTGTAAATAGCTTTTGACTTTGACTTTAACTGTGTGAATTTGTTAAAATGTATCTGCACGATATTTTTCCACTATGGGCAATACTGATCACACTTTGTATTATTTGATATATATTTGTAGTTGTACCTTATTGTTATTGGACTGCTATCTTTACTGTAATTTATTTCATGGAGCTTTTCTCCCAGGGCCTCCACAGAAAATGGGCTCTCTGGGCCCAGTGGACTTCCCCGGTAATCAAACTGTAAATAAATAATAAATAATGAATAAATAATTTCACCACTATCCTATCACACACTTTTTCTTTTCTTTTTTTCTTTTTAACACAGGTTTGCGCAGAGCTAAGAGGCATGCAAAACTGTTTAAATGTGCCTTAATCATCTTATGTGTTTCTCACAGTATTAGGCACATCTGCAAAATAATCACCCTGGCCACATCTCAAACCTAGGCCCCTGTGAACTACAACACAATACATTAGCCCACTAGGCCACTCAGCCCTGAATTAAAGCAGGTGTTTCCAGCAACATATACTGATTGCCACTGACAGACTACAATTACATATAATGGGAAAAATGGGAGCATACTTGGAGCTGTGATGCAAACACTACACCAGTAAACAGCCAAATAAATAATAAAGGATGTACATGAAGCCTGGGATAGCAGGTATACCTGTCAGCTGCACAGATTGTTACAGAATAGCCAGCATTTTCCCCCTATTTTTGGCCCAGTTTTCATAAAAATGTATGTTTCTGCCAAAGTAGTGGCAATTCATTAAAGATTGAGGTTACAAAATCACAACAGACGTTTGAGTGTCACACTTCATACCCTTCAGAAAACATGCTAATGCAAATCCTGTTATTCTATCAGCATTCTACATTTGTAAGAGCAATATTTAAAGATTGTCCCTATTTTTGGGCCTTTGTCCCACTTGTATTTATAGCTTTGTCCAGAGTTCTTGGTCTAAGAGGTTGAGAGGTATGATAGCAGGTAATTGTTCCCTTTTATCAGTAATATCTTTCAACACACCTGCTAAGGCAGCAATGGCAAAGTACATATTGCAACAACTAGGACCCTGCTACACAACAGCTACCTTAGAAAGCCATGCACATAATGATTTTATTTTATTTTATTTTATTTATTTTACATTTGTTGACCAGTCCAGCTGGATATATGTCCATTTTCAGTGGAGGCCCGGGGAGAAAAGCTCCACAAATGACAACAACATAAAAGGTCAAGACAAAGACAATAACAGTATAATTTGGTACATAAGCTTTAACAATTATAGTACAAGCCTAAGATTATATATTTTATATTTCAGTAGGAAAAAGGAAAAATGTATCTAAGAATAGATGAATAAGACTAATACATTTGTATTAGAAATGGTGTAGTACAAATCTTTATAACATATTACAAAATTAGATACACCTAGTAATTTATGATAAGAGATACTAAGGTCTCACAAAAACCTAAGAAAGAAAAACACTAGAGATCAATAGATAGAGTATAGAAGAACAGCAAACAAGGGTGGATTTCTAGTGTTATTTAACACATAGGTTGTGATACTATATGAAGGTGTTTGATCATTCCACAGTATATACTTATTTACATGAGAAAAAATCATAAGGAAGGTTAAGCTCACTAAAAATTAGTGAGACAACACAAGATCATGATAGGCTAGGAATTGTGGGAGTCTAGTTAATAGTTAGGTACTTAGTCTGGGTTAACACAGGGGCATAGCCAGTGTGATTTGAGGTAGGGTTTAAGCTTGCTTTTAAATAAGCTGACAGAGGATATTGAGGTTAGCTGGCTTGGGAGGATGTTCCAGACTTTACCTACTGTATTGGAGAACAAGGTGTCACCAGCTAAGTTGTTGGATTTTGATATTTGTACAAGTAGGTTATTAGCTGAGCGTAAGGTCTTGAGGTTATTATAGGGGATGACTAGGGATGTAAGTATGGGTGTATTTTGAGGTAAATACAGGATCTTATGGGCTACTATTAATTGATTGAAAAGTATTAAATTTGGCAGCTCTAACCATCCTAACTGATTCAGATTGATACAGTGATGAGTTCTATAGGAGGACCCAGCTGCAAATCTGGCAATATTGTTGTAGGAGGATGTAAGTTTACTCAGATTACTTCTACATATTTTGATATGGATAGGGGAGGCATAGAGCAAGGTAGAGATGAGGTGGGTACGAGCAATAGTAACCCTGGCTGGAGGTGTAAGAAATGGTTTTATTCTATAGAGGGAACCTAGTTTCTTGTTTACTATTTTTATGGTGTTATTAATGTGAGGTTCAAAGGACAAGTTGTTATCTATTAGTACCCCGAGTAGTTTGGTGGTTGGTTCCGGAGATATTATAGTTCCATCATTTGAAGTAATAGTAAAGTTAAGTGGAGAGGTTCTGCGGGTGGGGGTAAATAGTAGCATTTTTGTTTTTTTGGGGTTAAGGATAAGACATCTTTGTAGGAGCCAGTTTTCAACTGTACTAAAGGTCATTTGGGTTAGTGACTGAAGTTCTGATTGAGAAGGTGATGATGGATGCAGTTGTGCGTCATAGACTGTATGTATGCACATATATCTTGCAAATACACCTGCTACAGTACTGACTCAGTAGCTCAGTCTGTTAAATACCTTGCATATAGTATGTTTTGCCATCCACAGTCCTGGGTTCAAATCCAGTGTGCTGCACTTCATTTGCATTGTTGTGACTACAGCAAGTAGTGACTGAGTCGTGAAATTTTAACCCACACAGGTTGCTGCTACTCAATTAACTGCTAGCCATATATGCAAGTCAAAGTCCTGTAGATAGGAACACACTGCACATATTCATATAGCCTAATTATATGTTGCCTACTACACTGTGATTAGCACTGTTACATAACAGATGCACCTTAAGCACATGCCTCGAGTGGACTGCAAAGGGTACCCTGACCTTGGCTCTGCTGTAATGACAGAGCTAACACTGCTGCCTCAGTTACATGTACAGCTTGCTGTTCTCCAAAGTGTTCACACTCCCCCCTATATGTCCTAGGCTGCAGCAGAAGCTGCAGCCTGCAACATATGCAGCTGTATGCTAAGCTAGCTGCTACAGACCTACCATACCTCACAACCCCCTAGAAGAAGGGATCCAGCCAAAACCATACATGGGGGATAAAGGTCCAGTGACATGTTTCACAGTTTGCCACTACAAAGATAGTGAGCTGATAGAATAGCAGCTACTGCATCAGCATGCATATTCTGATGGGTATGATGTCTGACACTCACATGTTACTGACCTCAGCCAACAATGTTTAACACTGAACTGCCAGATAATCACAATGTCATGGGACAATGGGCAAACATGGCATGAAGAACTGGGGACATTCCTCATAAATCTCAACAGTAGACAGCATTTGTACCTACCCTTTGCAATGCGGTAGTCTCCATACCTCACTAATGTCCATGTCAAAGAATAAGAAAGGGGCCAAGGCCTATATGAAGGCCTTAAATATTGCACTGTAGTGCCATGTCATTGGCTAATGAACATGCAACCCAGCGGGTTTGGATACAATTAGCAAGTCTGAGCCACAGACTGGTGCACAAGCAATTACCTGTTAATGAGCATTACCTACAAAAGGGAATCAACTGCCCATGGGGAACAGGTCTGTATGTTGCTTTACCAAGACAGAATTCAATTTGGCAAGCTGTTTGCTGAGGATTTGTTCACAAAAGGATTATGCCACTCTACAAGGTACGTAATACATGTCTCCTTATAATGGGGTGCAGATGGGAGGATGGAGGTATAGGGAATAGGGATTACAACAGTAGGCCTTTAGTACATCTATGAGAATGACATGTGGTGATACTATGCTGTCCAACAGCTACAGGCATGCCTCTCAACTGTGACTGCTTTGAATCAAATTACAGCTCTGGCCCTCTTACTCCTTCCTACAGTTGCCAGCTCCTGTAAGAAAGCTAGTGGATTATGAGTTAGACATATTGACAATAAGTAAAGGTGAACACAGCTGTAATATCAGATGAGGTACTGTTATTCAGCTCCTCTCAGTTTGTGAATATCACACAGAAATAGTTCTGACATTGTAAAGGTGTCCCTGACTGTCGCTGATGTACTCTGGTTAGGTCACTGCTTTGTTGACATTCATACGTCATTGCTTGTGAGTTATGGCTAACATACCTGTCAATCACCTACAGCGGGAATTCAGGTCATAGCCATTATTAGTGGGGGGACACAGGCCCAAACTCAGAAACAGAGTGCACATATTGGACATACAAAGTAAGACTATGAATAGACCGAATTATATTACTGCAGCATAATTGTTTTCTGAGGGGTCTGGTGCGTGACAGCCAGATTCTCTATATTCTGACAACAGCCATCAATTATTGGCCAACCATTTGTCAGAAATCCACAAGTTTGTGCTAAAAGGACCATATATATCAGCTACACGTACACATTCCACAAACATCTGTGTACTGGAGATGTATGATGCCTACAGGGTCGATATACTGCAGCAGGTTTACATTGCTGTTTGTCACTGTGGCACATTGGTGTTGCTGGACTGTCCCATATAGTTGTAATGACACACACATATTTGTCTGACAGTGGCTATATGACATAGTAGTGGGACTTTGCCCATAGGGGACACACCACAATAGATGGCATTGATGGGTGTGAAAACATACAGCAGACTCTGTCATGGCACACAGGAACATATCTGGTGTTGCTACTATGTTGGTGATAGCAACACATGTAGTGTGTTGGTAGACTGTGGAGTATGACATGGGAGGTAGGAGTGGATAGTGCAGGCCATTATGGTGTGCAGGGTTTGTGCATAGTGGATGTCCACATATCTGGTCCTGTGATGTGTTCCCCTCTTGTTGTCTTTCAGGAAGGATATATGGAAGGAGGCAGCCACCATTTACAGCTGTCCAGGAGTTGCCAACATCGTGAACAATGTGCAGCACTGTGAGCTGACATTGTCACAGCAGTCAACCAAATAAGCCAACAGGACAGGACATATGAGCAGGTCTGACACTGGGCCACAGATATAGTCAATGCTGCATGGCAAAGGGCAGCCACTGTGGTCAGGGACTATACTGCCACTGGTGGAGGTCCTGCAACAGAACAACCACTCAGCCACAGAGGAATTCCTGGCAAACCTGGGATCAACCACCAGCTCCCAAGCATCCATAACCCCATACATCCTGTAGGTGGGTGCCACAGCATCCACATTGGAGGAGCATCCAGGTAAGCTTCCTATGTTTATTACTGTAATACTGTATCAGTCATTGTGGCACCCTCTGCATACCAGTGCATGAGTGTCGAGTCTATCTGCATTGGGGGGGTGCTTTTAATGCACAGTTGTGCACACATACTCAGAATGTCAGCAATGTAGGCAGTATCACATTAGCTACTGTACATGTGGATATATGCACATATTACCCTGCAACAATGCAACATTTGGCATTGTTGACAATACCTCTCCCTCACATTTTCATAGGCCCGTCAGGCTGGAGTCTGAAGTTCTGTACCTGGTAAGTATGATACTGCTGTTTTACAGATCATATATACCCTAAGAATGTTAAGGGCTGCCATTTTATCCTAAGCATAACTGTTATGCTTAGCCAGAGTACAATAGTTATATGTTCAATTTCACAGGGGTTAACTGAAGTGCATTACACGGGTAATCAAAGTTGTGTATTTGCAGGAGCAGTAACACATTTGCACTTATATTTTAGAAGGATTATGCAGCCTGCTTTTCAGGAGGCAATCACTCATAGATGCCTGTATAGATGCCTGTTCACACACAATATGGAGATGGTACTCCACAACAAGTACAAATATGACTCTGTCATTGTCCATGTTGGTGTGAACGACCTGAGACGTACCTCCCTGGACTACAATGAAAAGAGACATGGAAGAGCTCTCCAATCTTGTAGCCCAGGTAGGTATAACCCTAGCCTTGAGTAGCATTCTGCCATCGCCCAGAATGATACCGCAGTACAAGGACAAAATGAGTGACTTCAACATTTGGATAAGCTTCTGGTGTCATTCTAAGGGGATCCAGTATCTGTCTGCTTGGAATGACATGGTCGACAGACCACAATGCTTTGCCAGAGATGGCCTGCACCTGTCGCCCCTAGGATTCCGGATACTGGATAAGGCTCTTGCCACAACTATAGTGACTTTTTTTAGGCAAGGTTCAAATGACAAATTCACCACCGTAACAGGAACAGGCTAGCAAAAACTGAGGGTAATGCTACTCAATGCTAGAAGTCTAAATCTCAAAATGCACTCACTCAAGGCACTCCTTAAAATGGAGAATATCAATATCTGTGCAGTGACTGACACCTGGTTTAAGGCTCCAGAGAGCACCCCTACACTACCAGGCTATAACTCATACCACACTTTTCGGCCATGTAACCTGTACCGGAACACCAACGGTGGAGGTGTGTCCATATTCATTAAAGATATCCACACCTCCAGGCTAGTTGCTCAGCATAATGCATCCGCGCTTATCCAAGTGTAACTAACTTTGGGCAAACCTGCAATCCAAATTGTAGCTTGCTACAGATCCCCCACCATGCCCCAAGATTCCCACTCCTCTTTTATTGATGTACTGGAAAATATTAGGGTTCAACCAAACACCCTAATAATGGGTGATTTCAACTACCCCACCATTAACTAGGAAAACTACTCATGTACAAACTCCTTCACACAACGATTTCTGGAATTCATAAACTCCAATGTCCTGGATCAACTTATCCACACCCCCACCAGGGACAACAATATCCTAGACCTAGTCATTACTAACATGAGTGACCGGTGTTCCACACCTGAAGTCAACTCCTCGTTGGTCCAATTCGACCATAAGCTAATCATCCTTGATATCTACATCCCACCCCCACCCCCCATTAAGAAACCCACAGTAAAAAATTTCTCCAAAGCCAACTTCATGCTTCTTAAGACAGAAGTGGTGAACTTCATGACACCCATGCAGATGGACAATACAGTTACGACTGCTGAATCCCACACAAATGCACTCTATATGCACTTACATGAGTGCATGGATCGTGCTATCCCAAACAGAACCAAGATGCTATCCTCCAAAAAAAGGAAGCCAATCTGGTGGTCCTTTGCCATAAACAAACTGTACAACAGAAGGAAGAAATTGTTGCAAAAGAGAGTAAGATCCCATGAGTGGAGGAGCTCCCTGGTCAGCCTCAGTAAGAAGCTGAGATCCCTTATAAGATCCTCCAAAGCTAGCTACAAAAACAAAATCACCACTGATTCTAAGGACAACCACAAAGCATTCTACAGCTATGTCAAGAATCTCAATGGCAACACCCAGATCTGCTCTGAGTTACAGCACATCAGCATGAAAATTACAGAACCAACTGATATTGCCAACATCCTGGCAGAAAGGTTCAGTGCTAACTTTACCCCCCACCCCCCACCCCCTAAAGGGCCCATATCTATACAGGAAGAATGCAGAATCCCAGTAATCACAACTACACAGGTAAAAACTGCACTCTCTAAAGCCAAAAACACAGCATCCATGGGACCGGACAAAATCCCAGGCTACATTTTAGATGAACTTCAGAACTAACTGGCTCCCCACCTAAGCACTATGTTCTATCATAGCCGCACATCAGGCTTTGTGCCCACTGAATGGCATACAGCAACAGTTATCCCAATCCACAAAGGGGGAGCCACCACTGATCCCGGGAACTATCACCCTATTAGCTTGATGAGCCTGGTCTGCAAGGCCATGGAATGTATCATCATGAAACTCATAAACAAAGACATTGGTAACCACCAAACTCTGGATCTCACCCAGTTTGGTTTTTGTGAAAGGCAGATCATGCCTCCTGAACCTGATCGGCTTCTTTGAAGCAGTCACCAAAGCCATAGATGATGATAAGGTGGTTCACACAGCCTATCTTGACCTCGCCATGGCTTTTGACACCATCCCCGATTCTGAAATTATAGCTAAACTCACTAAACTAGGTGTAAATCCCTACGTCATAAGATGGGTTGCCAACTGGCTCACTGACAGAACTCACACTGTAAAAGTTGCACACTCCAAATCTGACCTCAAACCAGTGACAAGTGGAGTACCACAAGGTTCAGTCCTGGGACCTCTCCTATTTGGTATCTACTTCTCTGAAGTACAGTCTAACACAGACGGCCTCTGGCTAATGAAGCTCACAGATGAGTGCAAACTAGGAACTATAGTCGAGTCCCCAAATGATGTGAAAATCCTGTAGAAGGGCCTCGCTGAGACAGATGCCTTGTGTTAGAGCCATGGCCTCAAGCTCAATGCCAAAAAGTGCATTGTCATCCCCTTTGGTAACAACTCTGTACCCATGAACTACTACATAGACAGCAGTCTACTTAACACCTAATGTGTGATAAGAGACCTTGGGACTCAGGTGGACAGTAGTCTGTCCTTTGATAGTCCTTCTACATGGTACACCTCATCATAAAAGGGTTCTCATCCAGGAAAAAATGTTCACTGTTCCCCTCTACTCGACACTCATTAGACCCATTATAGAGTACAACGCCCCTTTTGGAATGTACCTCACAAGACATCTGCAGCAGCTAGAAAGGCCACAGAAGTAGGCCACAGAAGTACCTCACAAAGAGGATTACTGGCCTCAAACAGATGTCCTACACTGACCGTCTCAAAAACTTCAGCTTTACTCCGTAGCATATCACCTACTCCGAGGTGATCTCTGCCTAACATATAAAGCTATATCAAACCCAGAGCTGTTGGACATGCTACACCTAAAGAAATCCCAATCCCTCTGAGCTACACGCTTTAGGGACCTAAACCTTGTCACCACAATAAACAGGACATGCTGGAGGGATAGATTCCTGTCCCAGAGACTTCCCATACTCTGGAACAGGTTACCCATCTATGTCAAGTAAAGTTCTTCATTAGCACTCTTCAAGAAAATTCTTGATGAGTGGACGGGATATAGGAAATACACCCCGGGGATCACTTCTGTGTCTCTGCTCGACAGTGGCACAGGAAAATAACTTTCTGGGGGTGGGGTAAGTCAGGGAACCTTGTTGGCTAGTCTTATGTAGGCCCTCGGGCCGATAGCATAGTACCTACCTATGAACAGACCTGAGGCAATGATACTATAACTGGCACAGTATGCTCAAGAAGGGTGCACTGTGTTTTAGGTTTAGGTCTATCAGATACACTGACAGGTGGAGGAGACCCTGGAGAGGTGGAGATATGCTCTAGAGAGAGAAGAGGAATTTAGGTCAGCAGGACTAAGACAGAATATATGTGTGTGAATGAGAGGGAGGATAGAAGAATGGTAAAGATGCAGGGAGTAGAGGTGGCGAAGGTGGATGAGTTTAAATACTTGGGATCAACAATTCAGAGTAATGGTGAGTGTGAAAGAGAGGTGAAGAAGAGAGTACAGGCAGGATGGAGTGGGTGGAGAAGAGTGTCAGGAGTGATTTGTGACAGACGAGTACCAGTAAGAGTGAATGGGAAGGTCTACAAGAGGGTAGTGAGACCAGCTATTTTATATGTGTTGGAGACAGTGGCATTGAAAAAAAGGCAGGGGTCAGAGCTTGACGTGTCAGAGTTGAAGATGTTAAGATTTGCACTGGGTGTGACAAGGATGGACAGGATTAGGAATAAGTAAATTAGAGGGTCAGCCCAGGTTGGAAGGTTTGGAGACAAAGCCAGAGAGGCAAGATTACATTGGTTTGGACATGTGCTGAGGAAGGATGCAGAGTATATTGGGAAAAAGATGCTAAGGATGAAGCTGCCACGTAACAGGAAAAGAGGAAGGCCTAAGATAAGGTTTATGGATGTGGTGAGAGAGGGCATGCAGGTGGTTTGTGTGACAGAGCAAGATGCAAAGGACAGGAAGAAATGGAAACAGTTGATCCGCTGTGGCGACCCCTAATGGAAGCAGCCAAAAGAAGAAAAAGAAGATACACTGACATATTGCCTATCTCACAGGTGTATAGCACTGGCAATATTAACTGGACGTAGCTGTATTGCACGTTATAAAGGGCATGTCTTGTCTGGGTAAGTTGTTGTGTGTTTGTGTATTGTGCATGGGATCAGAAATAATATGTGGTATGTGTGATGAAGTTGTGGCTCCTCACGTGTATGTGAGTGCATGGATTACCATACATAATAGTGCAGGTAGTAATGTACTTATTTTGTCTTCCTCCTCACAGTTAAACATGGGGGTTGGAGTCTGTACCCCTCACAACCTAATGTCAGTGTCTCATTGGACTCTGATGATGATCATGGCCATAGTGAGACACAGGTCGGGTTGCTGGAGGATGAATCTGTCCCAGGGGTTGACATCTCACTTCCTGCCCCATTGTCCCCACACAGTTGTATGCCAACACATACCCAGTCTCCTGATGCCACAGATATCAGATGGTCAGAGTGTGGGAACATCGAATAGGACACAGTGGCAACTATGGTATCAATGAGTGTAGATGCTGGCCATAGCCAGAGACATGGCGAGGTCCCACACAAGCAGATTGACAGGGGTGCTTGAAGGAGAACTGCTGCCCATCCACCACCTGTCACAGGTGTTACATCATGGGTCACTTGCCACATGTTTTGGTCCATCATGGAAGCACAGGCACGTTCCAAACGCAACAACAGATGGATGCTCAGGATTATGGATGAGCGCAGTCTGACATCCATGACTGTCTCCATTGCATTGGTAACTCCATGGATCATTTCACTGATGTAGTGGACAGATGCTGGGCTGAGACAGTGTCAGTCTTTCACCACATGTTTGTGCTGGAACATCTGGTTGGAGTAGGACATCGGACACGTGGACCTAGGTCAGCAACACCATCTGCTGAGAGTCCACGTGGCCATGCACACTCATGGTCCAGTAGTGGCAGTACCTCCAGCACTACAGAAGGGAGTGTGCTGTCCACACCATGATATGGGAGGCAATGGGCATGTGGTCCTGGGTGGTCCTGGAGGGACACAGGCCCAGCAGACACCAGTCATGATCAGCTACTAGCACCACATCTGACCTTGGGCATGATGGTGCCAGTGTTACTCCTGGCAGAGACAATTCTCGTGTTCATGACCAGAGATGGTGAACTGTCCACTCTGCCATGTACGGTCCACAGTTATCCAACATACACATGTGTAGGGCTAGGACTGGGCTTGACTGTGTACATGCCGTCACTCAAACATCACTGTCACATGCAGGTCACCAACAGACACACATGGCACCTCTCCATGGCCCAGCTAACCACCACCCCTTTCACACACATGCTGTCAACTGTTCGGCACAGCCTATGCCTCTGGAACCCCCACGCCACACCCTGTGTATGGGATGATACCTGTGCCACATCCCTGTTATCCATGCCATCCATGCAGGGACATGCAAATATATGTCTGATTCAGAGGGTGACTATATTACTTTACATGTAGTTTTGTAGTGTGTTACAGTTATGCCATGCCAAGTGTTGTGGGCATTGACAGGTGCTGTATGCTGATATGTGTCATGAGTACACATCACAGTTTGTGTATCTTTTCTGCATGATGTTACACTGGCAGCAGTGTTGCAGAAGGACAGGTGTCTCACAGAACTGTGTGTGTTTCTGTTGCAGGGGTCTGCGTGGCTAATATATAGAGTCTTGGCGGCAATACAGTGGCACAGCATGACATGGCAGCACAGCAGAAATATGACATCAGCAAGGTACAGCTGTATACATGCGTGGTTATCTAGGTACATATGTGTAGAACAGTGTGTCATGGACAATGGGGGCAGTCAGCGTAGCATGTATGCATACCCTGTGACAAGGCCTGCTACCCTTGATACGTGTCACTTGGGTATTCTGTACATACAAATCTAGGTAGTGGTGGATAGTATTTATGCTTAGGTAAATGTGGGCTATTTAGAGCCAGCAGCAAGTCACAGGGCAGTAAAAAGCATGATGCACACCCATATGTGTACTGCTGTATGGGAATATATTTGTACACACACACACACACACACACACACACACACACACACACACACACACACACACACACACACAAACACACACACACACACACACACACACATATTGCTTTATTGAGATTAGAGCCCCTTCCTATCTATACGTATACACTAGCACAAAGTACTTATCGCATGTGCTATGGAGCTTATCTGTTATTAGATCATCAGCTAGTGTTGTTAAGGTGGATGACATCAGCAGGCCTTGTAAAGGAGGCCAATGAGGAGGCTGCCAGGTAGTCACAAGGACTTAAAATGTATTAGCATTGCACAGAGATAGGCAATACAGGCATGTGTACAATGCTGCAAGAGGATATATTTACACACACACACACACACACACACACACACACACATACACACACACACACACACACACACACACACACACGTGCGCGCGCACACACACACACACACACACACACACACACACACACACACACACACACACACACACACACACACACACACACAAACACACACTGTTGCCTGTTATGAGATTAGAACTCCTACCTATTGAATAGTGTACACTATAGCACTAAGAATTTATCGTATGTACCACAGAACTTATTTGCTATGAGATTTTCACCCAGTGCTGTTAAGGTGGATGTCATCAGTAGGTGTTGACAGGGAGGCCAGTGCTGAGGAGGATGCTAGTCACAGGGCCATAAAATGATTAACCATTGCACAGATGGGCATGTCTGTATTGCTGTAAGAGAAATATCTACACACACACACAGTGGTTGATGTGATATTACTACCCCAACTTACTTACTATTACACACTATAGCTCACAGGATTTATTGCACACACCACCAGTTAAATTTGTTGTACATGTGGTTGCAGCCACAGTACTTGTGGACTAGGCAAAGTGGCCTTATATCACACAGCATGTGTGGCCTGCAGAGTGAACCTGCTTTATGCTATTATTGTATCTAGTGTCCTAGCAGTGGGGTACCTGTTAATAGCCCTGCTATGTGTGTGCAGTTACCAGTATTGCCATTTCTGGCTGGTTGCAGTTTGCTAGGTGGACAATTGGCCAGTGACAATATGGCCTGTCCAAGTCCTGCATTGAAACCATTGCACATTATACCACCTGCTCACCATTGTCTGTCTACAGGGAGACATTTCATAGGCACAGGGTTCTGTGGTTGGGTGGATTATGTCGTTATGCGGCCTTGGTCTGTTACCATCAGACTACTGTTGTGTGTGTAGGTGCAGATAACCCCAGCATTCTGAGTGTAAGTGAGGACATTCGTACACCCCCCCCCCACACACACACACATACACACACACATATATATATATATATATATATATATATATATATATATATATAGCAGGGATGTCAACTGTAGATGTGTGTATGTGTGTGTGTGTGTGTGTGTGTGTGTGTGTGTGTGTGTGTGTGTGTTATGTAACTGGGTTATACAGATATATGTGGAGGGTCTAAATTACTCTACACACTTATGTAGCTCTATATACATATATATATATATATATATATATATATATATATATATATATATATATATAGCTAACACACACATATATATATATATATATATATATATATATATATATATATACATATATAGGTTAGCTATATATATATATATATATATATATATATATATATATATATATATATATATATATATATATATATATATACATGTGTGTGTGTGTGTGTGAGTGCCACATACAGATAGATAGGGTAGTCATGTGTGAGGGGGATAAGGAGAGACAGAGATACGTATACATAGGTGTCTGTATGCACAGACATATTTTCACATAACAGTTCTTTAGGTAGATGAGGCATCAGACATGGGCTCAAGTTAGTTATGTGTAAGAGCATGTCCAGTGTGACTGTCAGTACTTACAAGGTGACTCCAGGCCAGACCAACCTGTACTCCAGTTTGGGACTTTGTGTGCTGCAGCCAATTGGCTGCTGCACCTGACTCAGCAGGTCAGCACTTCCCTGATATTTTGTCCAAGGGATTCCCTGGTTGTGTGCTGAATGTAATATATGAATCATACCTATCAACTGTACAGATTGTAATAGAATGTACAGAGTTTTGCACCATATTTATGGCATGTTTTACATAGCATTGTGATTTTCCGGTACAAATGTGACAAATCATTCTAGACTGACATTAGGAAATGATGACAGATATTTGAGTTACTGACTCCATACACATCGGGAAACTCATGCTAATGCACAACCTGTTATTCTCTGAAATTTCAACATTTATCTAGCCAGTAGTTAATCCTTCTCCTTATATTTGGGCATCTGTCCCACTACTGTTCATGAATTTGTCCAGATTTCCTGCTCTAAGTGGTTGTAGGTATGATGCAACTGGGCTACATGATGTAACACGACACACAGGGTGACAGTCTTCACACCTCTCACTGTACAAGTTTTTGCAGGATGTCCAGCATTCCGCCCCTTATGTGTGCTTTGTTCCTCATGCAGTTATGTTTTTCTGATAATATACTACTAAATGGAGCCCACTGAGTTGTTGTAAGTACTGACACAGTATTGTGATGGCCTTTGCATACTGCTGCTAATCTGACCTGTTTCAACCTGCTGTTATACTAGCCACCTTCTAGGTTACTCAGAGCAGGTATAATGTCTGTAGGTTTTGCCCTCTGTCACCCCATTGTCTCTGGCTTTGTCCTGCTTTCTTGCAGTAACAGATTGTGGTGTATTGATAGTCTGTGGGACTCCTACCATACGACTGATGTTTTGGGGGTAGGGGACTCTGGCATTGACAGTCCTGCATCTGTCCTATGACCCCGCTATTTGGCATTTCCCTTGCATACTGCAGTGGGTGGCCTAATGCATATTATGGGGCACTCAGTATTGGACAGAGTACCTGTTGTCAAAAGTAACTGTTAGTTCTCTGCAAGTAGCCCAGTAGCACACTCTTTTCCCTTGCATACATGCAGCAGGTCCATACATATGCTATCATAGTCTAGTACCCCATACATTTGTTGTAAAGGAGAGTAACATACCTTGTGAATGCAGTGGTTGAGAGACCTGTGTTTCAGGGTTGACACTGTCTGATGCATGCAGTATGCAGCCAATACATGGTAAGGTACAGGTAGAGTGGTCTGGCTAGCACTCTTTTTACTATGTATGCAAGTCAGAGTAAGGTGTCAGCCACTAGGACCCTAGGTTTTCAGTGCATGTGCTATGCATTGCCTCTTTGCCAAGGCCAGGGCATACTGGGCATGCCTATGTCTGCCTACAGGGACAGCCTCAGGGGGTTCCTCCTCTGAGTCCCCCTGTGGGTATGGCTGTGGGGATCTAGGCACTGGTGAGGGGGTGTCTGTCCCTCCCCTGGGGTGATCCTACCGCAACTGTTTCCAAAGGATCATATTGTGTAGCATAGCACATACTGTGAACAATTGTGCAAATGTGGCTGGAGACTACTGCAGGGCTCCAATGGATATATCAAGGCACCGGAACTGTGACTTGAGCAGCCCAAACACATGCTCTATGATATTCCTAGTTTGTGCGTGTGCCTCATTATGGCATTTTTCGGTAGGTGTGTGTGCATATTTCTGATGGTTGTCATCATCCATGGTTCCAGTGTGCAGCCAACATCCCCCAGTAGATTGCCGTATGGGATGTCCCCACTGGCAAACATCTGGTACAGCTGTGATGTGTGCCAGATATGTGAGTCATGATAATTGCTAGGGCTGTCAGCACACACATTCATGATAATGTCCTAAGCATTGCACACGACCTGGCAGTTGATGGAGTAATACCCCTTGAGGTTGACATATACTCTACCCTCCTCACCGGGTGGTGCTTTAATGTGTGCATGAGTGCAATCTATGGCACCCAGTACCTCAGGGTAGTGTGCCACATGGTAGAAGATATGCATACTACTGACCCTTTCCTCAGGGGTGTGGGGTAAATAAATGTACTCACTGGCATGTGTTTGCATGGTACCCAGGAACTGGTGGAGTTCCCTGGATGCTGATGCGTCTCCTTCTGAGTCTAGGCCTATTGTCAGCAGCAGCAACAGCACTGACCTCAGCATCTAGCACATACAGATGTAGCAGAGCAGTAGCAGCCCCTAGCATTCTGTCAGTTAAAATTCCCAAGTCTGTACTCCAATGGCGCAGAGTATGGGGAAACATCATATTGCAAGGTGTATGCATACTTTATAATGCTCTGCTGCAGATGCAGTCTGTGTGACTGGCTAACTATGATGCATTCCACCTGCCAAGTACATCACTGAGGGGTTTGAATGGCCCAGTTTAAGTGGAACAGGGATCAAAAGTAATTTATACATTACTGGCTTTCCCAGGCAATTTTCTTTTTTTTAACTGCCTTCCCTGCTAAGCACTGTGGCACGGTGCTCAAACCTGCTCTGCAGATATAAACAATGCTCAGCAGTCTAGACACACCCACATGGATGGGCACGCTCAGCACAGTTATGCGCCATGCAAACACACTCAAACCAGCTATAACATGCGCCCCGACGCTAAACAAAGCTTAGCAGTACTGGACATCCCCCCCCCGTTCAGCTCAGTGGTGCGTCATGGAAATGAGTGCTGCTGAACTCCAATGTGCATAAAGAGATAGTGACACACCCCCTTTTGATGTCAGCTAGCTCTCCTGTGGACACCAACATGGTTCTGAGACTACATGGATTTTATCTGTGGGCACTGAAACCCATTTTTGCTATTCAGTAACCCCAACTCATTTGCATACAGATCCGTGCACACAACCAGGATACTACACTATTCCAGGGCCTGCCTCCTTAACAACCACAGAAATCTACCATTGTACATACTCTGTGCAAGGCCCTATAATGCATTATTGTCATATATTTATTATTTTTCTTTTTTCCACTTTTAAATATTTTTTTTTGCATAATGACATGTTTGCACGCTGCTGCACCCCACGTAAACATAACATGGTTATTACAAAAAAAATATATTTTAAATTATTTTCCATTACATTTTGGACACACAGGGCATAGTGTTGCACATATCTGTGTCTGCTATGCTATTTCTAACCTTCTAAATGGGCTTTTACAGCCCCTGTTCACTTTTTCATTTCTTGTACACAAAATTTTCCATGTACACTTTGGACACCAACATGGGGTCTGCAGGACTGCCTGTCTGCTTGCCGAATCACTCCAGCACCCTCATTTTCATGCAGTTCATCTACTTATGAGGTGATTTGCATGCCATGGATACTTCTGTGTTCGCACATTTATGCACACCCCTCAGCTCCGTTTACTGGATTGCACGGCTACTTATTTCTGTGTAAGCTCCATGCCACTATGCCTACATGGAAAATTAATACGTATAGACTTTATTGAATTCCCCCTACAGATATATAAATAGATAGATATGTATAGTAGTATGTTAGTCCTGGAAAATGGATAATGCATTAATGTATCTCTAAATTGTGTTTTGCAATATGTAGTGTGAGAACATTTTCACAAAGAGGTAGCTAGGTAACAACTTATATTAGTTAGTTAACAAGGGTCCCTGATTGCCAGTTATGGCTGTGTAAAAGGAAATAGCATGGAAAGCTGGAATCAGTAAGTCAACTCTTCATCTAAGGAAAAGAAAAGAGGAAGACAATGGAGGTATGTTGCGGCCAGCACAATCTGGAGTGCTATGTCTCTTAAAGTAAGTTTGTTGCAGAGCTGGCCTAGTTGTGGCCTGCCACCAACTACAACCTGCCAGTTGGAAGGCTGTGAGACACCGAAATGGTGCAAAGAAAAATAGTTGCATGTAATGAAGCCAAGATATACTACTTTTCATTCTATCTGGATTTTGTTTTGTTCCAAATGGACTAACAACCCTGTTTTTTTCCATATTTGTGCCCCCAGTTTCTGCTTGTATGTGCACTGATACTGTGTGCATGGGCCATTTTTTTAACTTTGCCTCCACAAGTCTGCCCACCTTACTCATGTGCTAACCTTGACACTGCCCCTTATCTCAACCCTTCAAAGTACCCTTCAACAAATCTTTTCCCTAGCAGTACCACTATTCAGATAAAGTATGCTGAGGGTCCTCTTAGGTTTTAACTTTTTTTAGTGACTAGAAAAGGAAAATGTTTGCTTAACTTTTTCAGTGATTGCAGATCTGTGATTGTGTTTCTAATATTAGTTAATTTTGTTGTCTATTTTTATCTTTTGTGCAACGATATTTATTACCATTAAAAACTGACAGATACAATCGTGTGTGTATATATGTATATAGTGTATCTATATTTACATCTCTCTCTTTATATATATATATATATATATATATATATATATATATATATATATATATATATAGATCTAGGACGTTTGCTCAAATAAGCAAACGTCCGAATCCATAACAACCGAATACACTTTAACGAAATCACTTTTATCAAAATAGCGCTTTCGTTAAAGCGTGTTACAAAAAAAAAAAAAACCAACACTACATTAACATTTTAGCAGAGGGGCTTAGCCCCCCTGCACACCCCTACTTTAATATTCTCCCTCCAAGACCGCACTACAGTGGAGAAAAGGGAATTTTCCCTTACCCACACCATAGTACAGCCTTGGCAACAGGCATACTTATGAGAAAATTTTGCGTAAGTATGCCCGGCCGTTTGGGTTTCGGACGTTTGCTCATTCGAGCAAACATCCGGAACCTATATATATATATATATATATATATATATATATATATATATATATATATATATGTGTGTGTGTGTGTGTGTGTGTGTGTGTATATTTATATTTGGCAAGCATGCCATGCTGTTTTAATCTGTATCATTGTGTGTGTGTGTGTATTTTGTTCTCTCATAGGATCTGATACTAATAGGTAAGTACTAGGCTAGTTGCTATGTAGGCCCTTTTAAACCTAATCAATTTTGCTTCAAAAGTGAGAATCAAACTCTGCACATTATGTTTGTGAGATAAGCACCTTAACCATTATGCCAACCACCAATCTTAGTGGCAGGGATGTGGTATGGACAAATAACAAATGATTTACTATAAGCGCTTTTGGCTGAAAAAACAAAATATGAAATATTTTTGAGTTTTGTGATAGTAAATATTTGATGCATTGTATTCATTAAAGTATACCTCAAATGCTTTTTATTATTTTATCACTGTGTCTAAGAAAAAAAATGACTTTTTGTTGCCTTCAGAAATGAATTTTACAGAAAAAATACATAGGCTATGGTCTCTTCTTACACCACAGAAATAGTTTCAATGAAGTTTTATATCACTCAGACTCCACTTACTTTACAACATTAAAGACTGCTACTGATGCACTGTAAGCTACAGGCAGAAGTCATTCTCAATGAAAAAATATAATTTTACATTTGCTTATTTCAAAGAAATGAAAAAAATCATCCATGCAAATACTGACTATGAAATTTAAAGCATTTGCATAAGATTTCCTATTGTACTTTTTCATAAAGAGTGTCCACATCAATAGCAGTTAGAAACCCAGCATCAGCTGCAACCAGTTATTGTATTACACTTCATTTATCTAGCATTCCTAAGAAAAATATAACTTTTTGCCAAATAGTGTTAAAGAACATAGATAAAATTTTAGTAAATGAATCAGTTTCACTCATTCAGTGGGACTGACCTGGTAAACAAAGGATAAATAAATAAATAAACAAATACGTAGATAAATACATAAATAAATAATGTCTGGCTCCTGGGTTTCTGAATATCTCAGTTTGACTAAAACATATACAACAAGTTTACCAATTATCTATAATTTAAAATATAGATAACTCAAGGTTAAACATGCTCCAAAAGTTATGACACATATAATGAACAAAATGTTCATGTGTGAAATTTACTTAGTAATAAGTACATCTGTTAACACGTTAAGCCCACTGGAAATACAATCACTGGTTGAGTAATTTAGTCAGTCACGTAGTAGGCAAATGAATGCTGTTGGGAACAAACCCAGGACTGCTGCAGGTTCTTGGTCTAGATAATTGTTTTGAAAAGGAATTAGCTGCTCTTTTTCTTGAAATGGGTTCTTACTGACAAAGCCACAGCCTAAAATGTATCACCTTTAGCTGTATCTGTTGTTTGGATTTGAGGCTGTATTTTAATGGAGCAGGAAGGAGAATGAGCCAGATACAATGACGCTGTATCATTGACAGCCAATTGCACATATTAAAGCAGATTTTCTTTTTTTATGAACAAGCATTGCTGTTAGTAGTATTATTGTAGAGAGAGAAAACTTGCTGTAGAAATGACATATGCATATTAGATGCCTTATCTGCAGAGCTAGATGTGAACAAATTATTACAGATCTTTAGATTTCCGTAGGGCAACTGAAATTAATAATTACAATGGTCTTGTCAGAAGCCCGACTTTTGTTTTTTATTTGAACAATTAAAAAACTCTCACGTCATGTCAGTGCTTAGACATCTAAAAATTCTATAAGGCCATAGTATCCAATCACCTGTTTTGTTAAAGAGGAGTGGGTGCTGTACTATACGCTTGTATTTATTACTTATCATAATTAAATATATTTGTATAATTATTCTGTTTTAACTTTTCAATGACTAAATCTGTAATGACTAGAAACATATGTTTGTCTTGTTTTCTTTTTACAAAAACTAAATCCTTTTGCATATTATGTTTTGCTTTGGCCCTCATTATGGGAATATTGTTTAGGGCACTGATTCCATGAATGAACCCTTAACATTGCTTAGTAGGAAATATAAAAAAATGAAAAATGCTATCCCTGAATTGATATATAACTGAGCATAGATCCATAGTTCCACAATGTCTCCTTGACACATCTGAGTTTTTATCAAATTATTGCAATAGCAACAGCTGCTAACTCTGCATGCAACCTTTCTTTCACCTCAGTCCTGTACTGTCTTATGACTGTCCATCACTTTGCATTAGTTCTGTCATCTATTCCTCTAGTAATTTTTCATTATCATTACTATTAATACCAGTAGCATCAGATAATACTTCTTCCATACTCCTTTCCTAATTCCTCTTTGTTCTATCATCTATTCCTCTAGTAATTTTTCATTATCATTACTATTAATACCAGTAGCATCAGATAATACTTCTTCCATACTCCTTTCCTAATTCCTCTTTGTTCTATCATCTATTCCTCTAGTAATTTTTCATTATCATTACTATTAATACCAGTAGCATCACATAATACTTCTTCCATACTCCTTTCCTAATTCCTCTTTGTTCTATCATCTATTCCTCTAGTAATTTTTCATTATCATTACTATTAATACCAGTAGCATCAGATAATACTTCTTCCATACTCCTTTCCTAATTCCTCTTTGTTCTATCATCTATTCCTCTAGTAATTTTTCATTATCATTACTATTAACACCAGTAGCATCAGATAATACTTCTTCCATACTCCTTTCCTAATCCCTCTTTGTAACTGTGTGTGCTATTCTGTTCACAATCCAGTTTGAGATAAATACTTTAATTTTCACCCTTCTTGGCATTGATATTCGAGTTGTTTTGTCTTCACTCTTCCTTTTAGTTATGTTTTTGTTTAGGATATCCAAAACTGTTTTTGATATTGCTTTGCATACACAGTCTGTTACAATGGAAAGTATGTGTGTTGTTTTGCTTTTGTACTTTATCTTTGACTTTAGTCATTGTTGAAGATCATGTGATTGCTTACTTGGTTAGATACCCAGATGTGTAAACTGTTATGTAGGTCAATAGACAGACATATAAATAGACAGAAAGATAGATAGATAGATAGATAGATAGATATATAGATAGATAGATAGGTAGATAGATAGATAGATAGATAAAGTAAGTAGATGAGTAGCAGTTTACCTCCTTGCCTCAAAATTTAAACTTATTTGCGCAGTTATATCCTACAAAGTTTTCATCTACTCCCAAAGTAGTTAATGCTTTATTTCTAAGTTATGACTTTAGGATATTAGTAGGTAACACATTCACCAATGCCTCAATGTAAAATAAAGAACATTCTTCCCAATGGCTTTTATAGTGGAATTGTTCTTTTCTAGCAAAGTCCGTTATCATGACTTGCACAATACAGATCCACACCAAAATCAGATTTACTATTAGGACTTGTAATACTTCAAATTCATTAGTTATTATTCACAACACTCTCTCCTGACAAAGGTTACAAAGTGATACTTCACAGTAAGCATCTCTTGGCTGCTGAGTATCATAAAAACTTGTTCTTCACTTCTTGGAAGATAGGCCTGAACTGAAATAAGTCCAGCAATCATAATATATCATTCTGAAAAAAAAACAGTTCTTTGTTTTTGAATGTGGAGTAAAACAAAAGGCCATAACTTAGCTGTCCTTTAATGTCTTGTGTCTTCATTTTTAAAATGCCATCTGTAGGACTTCATTTAATAAATCATAGGACATCTGTGTAATTAAATCCTAAAAGGTAATAGCACTCTGATTTTCAATAACATTGCCAGCTTTTCAGACACCCAAAGGTATGCATTCTCCACTGAAAATATGATTTTGGAACACAAGCTACACCAGTAACGAATATAAATTGCTTACTTTCACATTATTGCTAAAATAAAAAGTATGTTTTGCAGAATTTTAGTTGAGTACTTTATTTTATATCATACTAACACAGTTGTGATACAGCACAATAGTTTCCTTTGGGAAAGTATTAAGAGGGAATGTAGAAATATGCTCTTTCCTAATATATCAAAACCATTTGTCATTTTAATGCTTTCTACATGGTACAACTTGTCACTCTGGACTGTTGTTTTGAACAGTGACAGCAGCTTTATTTTCAAAATCATCTTGTGGTGGGAAAGCAAAACAACACTGAGAATATTGCTGAAAACAATTCAACTTTGTAAGATAGAATCCTGCATGAAAAACTTCTTAAAAGTATTTTCAGTTTACACTTTGTAACTCTTCACCGTGTTATTTACAAGGTCGATCTTAAAAACATAAGTCTTTTCATTGCAGAGTTCTGTACTGAATGTAACTTTGTGCACTAACCATAAAACTGCTTTCAGGACACAACTGTGTGATGACTGTAATGGAATCTGTGATATAGCACCTTAGGATATTCTAGAAGTATATTTCAAGGACTACAGATAACTGTCAACATTATGAATTTGCTTAAAAAAGCAAAAACAACAAAAAAAATTATGAATCTGCATTTAATGTGGACAGTATTTCCTTATAATGCTTCTAATTGTTGATATTTTGGACCCAGAATTTCATCATGCCATTCATAGAGACTACCCTCATGAACTGTAACACTTTTACTGTAGATTTATTGTATAGTTGGTGATGTAACACACTAACATCAAATATTCCACTGACATAGATTTCTATAATCACAATGATATACTTCAAATCTGGGGTACCAAAATGACTATTCTGAAACTCTGGCAAAAATTCTGGGATTTTATTTCATTGACAAATGTTTGGCACTGCATATGTGATTTATGGAAACCCATCCTTCACCAGATGTTCTACGTTCCTCTCAACATGCATTGGTGAATTCTCCTATTCCCAGATTGCCCATCCTGGACAAGCTCGTTATAGGTCCACTCAAAGGAAACAAAAATGTGATTCTTGAAAAAATTGAGTTAAGCTGGCAGATCAGGCTGGACGCCTACCACCACCCTAATCTAAACTCTAGCATTTCCATTAAAAGTGTGCTTGCATTCAGGAAACTAAAGCATAAATCATACAGCTAAAACACCTATCCCAGGATTCAGACATAAACTATTAATTAACCCCAGTTGCTGCTGTTAATATGAAGAAGTCAATCAAGTAATTACATTTGTAAATCACTGCATCTATATCAGCATGGTTTAGCTGGTGAACTAGTGACATGGAACACAAGCCACACTATTATTATTTTTTTGTTTTGCTTTATGACCTCTGAATCTAAAAATTAACTGGCATGGATTTGAAATTTTTTTTTTACCTCATGATGTGCACAAACTTAGAAAGCAAATTTCAGTTATTTGAAATGTGCTTTTTATACTACTGATTTGGGACTTGGGCTTTCCTTTATGGTGCTAAGACTGAGAAAAGGTGGCTAAACTCTAGCTTCTCAGTTTGATTGACAGCCCATTCCCATACTGATTACATAAGCCTCTTACATTATCTAACCACACCCTGGGCCCTATGGCACCACCACCTCTCTAAAGAGATTGGTTAACTGTCCTTCCACCTGATCCCATCCAGCTTCCAGCCCTTTATCTAGCCATGCACAAAGCTATCTAGCCCTCTTTTGTACTAACTTTACCACCTGGAACCTGAAGAGAGGAAGAATCTGAACAGAAGAGCACTCAGTAACTCCTAGACTACAGAAGAAGCTATGTTTATGGTTGTAAAAGTCATTCAGTATGGCTTGGGTCTATATTATAACATCGAAATCTACAAAGATTGAATGTTATAATATCGAACCCTAAACATCGAAATCCACAAACATTGAACAGTCAGAATAGCGATTTTTTTCCCAGGGAAAAAAATTGCTATTCCGGGAAACACACACATCACAAACACACAAAAAACAGCAATCAACACACATACACTTAAAATCCTACACCTGAACCTAAACTAAACTTTACATACACTACTAGCTATCCGCTTACCCTAACCCGACCCTAACCTTAAGGTCCGTCACTATCGCACACTCACCTCAACCGCGGCCTAACCCTAACTCACCTAATCCGCCCCAAACCCTAACGTACACACAACCACACACTTATCTGACCCGCTCCCTAACTCACCTAACCCGCCCACTAACCCTAACCTACGCACAATCACACACTTACCTGACCCGTGCCCTAACACTAACGTCCACACAACTGCACACTTACCTGACCCACTCCCTAACCCTAACTCACCTAACCCACCCCCTAACTCTAACCTACACACAATCGCACACTTACCTGAACCCGACCCGTAACGCTCCAACATATCGAATGCTGAAAACAGCAAAGCCACAGCAATGGCCCACCAAATTCTTTCCCTGGGAAAGAATTCGGTGTCCTGCACCTTCGCTGTTTTCAGCGTTCGACATTACAGGTTTGATATTATAATATTCGATCTTTGTAAGATTCGATGTTATAATATAGACTCGTATGGCTTCATCCCCCTCCCAGATGATAAATATGTCATTGATGAAATGGAGATAGCATTTCATTGATACAAAATAGCTTTGATACACAGCTTCCTTCTCCCGTCTTCTCAGAGCCACATTGGCCAGGCTTGGGGCCATGGCCATCCCCATAGCTGATCCAGTAGTCTGCTTATAAAACTTGTTGTTGAACATACAGACTAATAATCTTCCTAGAATTTCTGTCCCTCCTGGTAATCCATTCCTGTCTTTATCATATACCTCTGTTACAGTTTGAATACAGTAGCAGTATGTAAGCGCTGTATAAAGTGAATCCACATCTATTGTGACTAGGATAGTGAAATATGTACTCACTGATAACAGACACAACCTCTCATTTTACATGTGTTACAAAACAGACTAATAAAGTCTGGTGATGGCCTCATAAAATCAGGCATAGTCAATCATCAACATGTAAATTTCTCTATTAGATGGACCTGATGAAGCTCTGGCGAAAGTGTTTTCTTAAATATAATTCTATAGTTATAGCTCATAGCATGTTGTTATGTTTTGTTTGTTAGAAGTTAAAAATAAAAATAAAACCTTTTAGCTAAGAATGACATTCCACAGGCTGCTGAGCTAGTAAACCCTCACAGGTCTTTCAGGAATATTCAAGAAAGGGACTAATCTGTAAGCTTTGAGATTGGTTCCTTGTTTTCTCACCATTGTCTGTAACTACATAACTGACCTATTGAATGTAATGTATAAGAATGAGAACAGTCATCCATCTACCTACTTAACTGAATAAACTACGGAAACTTCAACAAAGTGTCTTTATTCCTCTCACAGGGAGGGTATCAGAGAGACAGTCTCCTATTTCTGCTAGCTAAAGTGATTTTATCTGGACTAATCCTTTATACTCTTTTTCTTGTTAGTCCTATCACCCTCTGGGTCACAAGTGTGATGCCAGACTTCACTCAAGCCCTGTGGAAAACTTTCTTATTGGTGGGATAATGAATTGTACAAATTATATGAAAGGAAAAGAAGTCTATTATATAAATATAGGAAAAAAAAAATAAACCCTAACTTAAAATCGAGATGGAATTGATTACCAAAAATGCAAAAGTTTGCTAAAAAGGAAGAAATTAACATATGAAATTCATCTTTCATCTGTTAATAAAAACATTTTCATTAATGCATTAACTTAGTTACTTCCAATTCCACTTCTATTTCATCTCTATTAATAAATAGTAATATTATATTAGATTCAAATATTATCATTATGGATGAGTTCATTAAGTTATTTTCTGAATCTCTGAATTTACTGAATGCCACACTGTCTTATCATTAGCATTTGTTACAAATGTAACTTGTCTATTATTAGGTAAAGATCTTATTTATAAAGCTTGATGTACACATACATAACAAAACCTCCGTTGGAACAGATAATATAGTGACTATGCTGATCTATTCTCTAAAATAAAATTTTTAGTAGTACTGTGTTTGATATTTAACATACTATTACATAACTGTATCCTTGCTTTAGAAAAAAATCAATAATAACTCCAGTCTATAAAAAGGTGGATGAACACTTTAAGCAATTATAGTCTTATAAGCTTAACATCTGTTTCATGGAAAGGTTTTGAAAGGGTACTACTAAATGTCTTTATATCCTAACAATCATAGTGGGCATCGACATGATTTTTTTTCCAGGGAGCTCTACACATACCAATTTGCTGAAGTTTTATGATCAAGCTACTTGGGAACTTGATAATGCCACAGTGATTGGTGTAATTCATATTGATTTAGCCAAAGCTTTTGATACTATCTTTAATAGAGCTATTGTTATAACTCTGCAGAACTATCACTATAACCCATTTTGATTAACTGGGTTCTTAGCTGGTTGTCTGGACTATCTTAGTGTGTATCTGATAAAGGATCTCATTCTAAAACTTCTCCTGTTTTGTCTGGAGTTTCCCAGGGCTCTCTGCTTGGCCTGATTGTATTTAACTTAGTACTATCCACCAGTCCTATTAATAAACAGTTTTGGCAATCTAAGTATACTGATGACTTAGCCATTCTGTGGGAAGGTTTGTCCCAAATAAATAACTGGTGGTAAAATCATGGACTGAAACTAAATGCCAAACAATGCATTATTGTATCCTTTGGGAAGTCATGTACTCCAGGGAACTACCACACTGATAATACGCCCTTAAGAGTTTTCCCATTTGTTCAGATTTAGAAACGTGTGCGTACAGTGACATAACTTTCGACAAACATGTGTCAGTTGTTGTCCTTCTATATTGTGCAGCTTATAAACAAAGAGACTGCATCTAGATGTAGGGATGTATGCTAGTCATTGAATATAATGCACCCTTTAGCATGCATCTGTCCAGATGCATGCAACAACTGGAATGCCCTCAGAGATACCTTACTAAAAGGATCCAAGTCCTAAACAACATGTCATACCTGGACCAATTCAAAGCCCTATCACTATACTCGATATCCTACAGACTGCTAAGAGGTGACCTATGTCTGTCATACAAGATATTGTCTGACGTATTAATGATGGCTTTACTGCACTTCAGGCAAATGAAATGTCATCAGAAATACTTGGTCTAGGAATGTAAATCTCTTCTGCAACATGAACAGAATAGTTTGGAGGGACTTCTAATTTTTTCTCATGTTACAAGCATTAGGAAGAATACCTTAACACTTACGGGTTTTATGCTTAAATCTTGATCTTAACAGAATGAAGGAAATTTATTATATCATTATAAACTGTACATAAAACATTTTGTTTGTATAACAGGAATCAGTTCGCTCTACAGGAATCTGTTCAGAGAAAATTTACCAGAGGGATACTCACTGTGCAATATCTATCCTATTATAAAAGATGTTGAATTCTAAATGTATATTCACTCCATTACAGATATACTAGGGGAAAAGCTATTTGGGCATATAGAATTTACCAGGATGAATTACTACAAGTTATTTATAATATTTTAATTTCTAATAATACTAGAACTCATAGACATGATAATATTAATTTGTCATTTCGTATTGCAGAACACAACTAAGAAGTCATTGTATAACAGAAATTATGCCAAGGCTTTGAAACTTTATACCTATTGATATTAGATTATCCTCTAACATTGGGAGTTTTAAAAATAATTTTGATTATCGAATGGGGGATAAAATATTTGACATTAAATGTGATGAGTTAGTGTGTTCTTGGATCTCAACACTGTAATAACTTGTGAAAACGTATGAACTTATGATAAGTAAAATGCCATCATGGAAGCAATGACTAGAGAAAATTATAAAGCAACTGTGACAAGTGTCACTGTTACAAGAATATAGAAAAGGGAACAGAATATCAAACATACTTAAAAAGATATATATGGCAAAAGCAACACAGAGTATTAAAATAGACCAGGATTTACCATACACTATTCCATCTATCCTCAACCCCTTTTCCCATTTTTACACATGGGGTCAGGTCGGGGTGTCACTTCAACAGCGACATTCATCTTAAGCCAAGGTATACACTGCTGGGTGGCTATCCCTGCCACGGTTGTTCATCCCTACTACTCACTCACACATATACAAACTCCTAGGGCCAATTTAGAGTGTCCAATCCACCTGATGTATGTCTTTGGAGTGTGGGAGAAACTGGAGTACCTGGAGGAAACCCACATGACCACATGGAGGACATGCAGACTCCAAACAGAAGTCACCCCAGCTGAGAATCAAACCAGAGAACCTCTTGCTGTGAGGTGACAACACTAACCACTGCACCACCGTGGCTGCCACACCATGCAATAGTGTATAATATAATATGATAATTTATCTTACATTATTGCAAATAATAAACTAAAAAAATATCAGTACAGTCAAAAATATGTTAGGTATGTAGATAAATATAAAGGAAAAGTAATACATAAGCAATTCATTGATGTCCCAAAAGGTTTTATAACAAACTGGGATACAAAGTAAAAGCAATAGAAGCAACACCAAAAAAATGATTAATAGATGCATTTTGCAGAAGCATTTATGGAGACCCTTTTGAACCTAACAAACACGTGAATGGATAGAAGAATTAAAGAAACTCTAATGTAGAAAATATGAAATAGGATGAAATAATGGCCACCGAAATTGAGACAACATTAAGAAAAGCTCCTAGATGGAAAACCCAGACCCAGCTACAGTGCCTTACTGCTGGGTAAAAGTATTAACATTTTTACACAAAAATTTAGCCTTGAGTAAGAATTGCTTAAAATGTGCATCCTGAACAAGTACCAGCCTGATTAATAACAGGAAAACAATTCTCATCCTAATGAGTGAACCTACAAACTATCCTAAAAACTAGACACCAATTATTTACCTTCCAACAATATACACATTTTATACTGGAATTGATGCAGACACAGTTTATAGTCATTTAGGAAAAAAATGAATTAAGGCAATAGAACAAAAGGTAACAAAAGAAAGCCATATGGAGCAAAGGATCATTTTTTCTAAATAAAGCCACAGTAGAGAGTAGTACAAAGGAGAAAAAATAAGTATAGCTCAGATAGAGTACAAAAAAGCATCTGATAACATCCCACATTTATGGATAAAGGAATGCTTACAGATGTCTAAGATACAGCCTGCATCGATCAATTACATAACAGTGACCATGAAACAAATAAAGGAATGCTTACAGGCGTCTAAGATACAGCCTGCATCAATCAATTACATAACAGTGACCATGAAACAAATAAAGGAATGCTTACAGGCGTCTAAGATACAGCCTGCATCGATCAATTACATAACAGTGACCATGAAACAAATAAAGGAATGCTTACAGGCGTCTAAGATACAGCCTGCATCGATCAACTACATAACCGTGACCATGAAACAATGACAAACCACTTTGCAGCCGAGCCATGTCAAAGGGGAAATTATTATGCTAGGGATCGAAAGTTTAAAGGGGGATATTCCATAATGATTCTTTGTTACCACTGCTGTTTTGTCTTGCTTTTAACCCATTGAACTGTTTGCTTAATAGGCTGGGCTATGGTTAGAGCTTAATTTCTATAAATCGACCTTATTTAGCTTGTCTACATTTTGTGGATGACTTAACAGTGTATATTTCACCAGGAAATACCACCAAAAATGGAAGAAGAAATGGACACATTTAAGAAATGTGCACTGAGGAGTACAGTGTGTGAATGTGTATATATGTTGTGGCCAACAAGGTCTGGTTCTATACCCTATGCTAACTGCCAGTTAGGGCAGACATTTCTCCCTTACATCTGGGAATATGATAAAGCAGGAATCAGAAAACAAATAAATGAATGAAATACTATCAATATAGTGCATTACATTTTAGAATAACTGCAAAATGCATGCAACATTTTTTCAATTAAATTTGAAGTTTACTTAGGATGGGTGCTGTTAGTCACAATAAAACCTTAGGTAAATGACAGATATAGCATGATATAACGTTTATTTGTTTTATGGTAACTATTTCTTATTCAGCATTCAAAAAATGTAATGACTAATCATTCAAGGATACCAGCATTAGTTGAACTGTACCGCACTTAAGCTAAGGTTCTGCTTCCTTCACAACTTAATTTGCTGAACAAGTTGTACTATCTATTTTGAGGAATTGCAAGCTCATTTAGCTGGTTAAAGCAGTTGTATTTTGAGAGATCTGCATATTGTATGAAGATTCCATTCGCTAAGTTACTTTTAGCATTACTGCACATCAGATTTTATTGAAACTGACTCAGCTGACTGGCCTTCTTGCAACAGTAGTAAGAGACAAAAAAATGACATACAGAAGAGATACTTCTTCAGCTGTGGAACCGCCTTGTTAAGAGAGCTGTTTTCTAATGCCTCCTCCTGTATTCTTTATCCCAGTCTAAGAGGAGTAAGTATCTGGTGAAGGGATGATTACAAACAACATATTTAATGCTTTCTTTTATGGTGCTAAGACTGAGAAAAGGTGGCTAAACTCTAGCTTCTCAGTTTGATTGACAGCCCATTCCCATACTGATTACATAAGCCTCTTACATTATCAAACCACACCCTGGGCCCTATGGCACCACCACCTCTCTAAAGAGATTGGTTAACTGTCCTTCCACCTGATCCCTTCCAGCTTCCAGCCCTTTATCTAGCCATGCACAAAGCTATCTAGCCCTCTTTTGTACTAACTTTACCACCTGGAACCTGAAGAGAGGAAGAATCTGAACAGAAGAGCACTCAGTAACTCCTAGACTACAGAAGAAGCTATGTTTATGGTTGTAAAAGTCATTCAGTATGGCTTGGGTCTATATTATAACATCGAAATCTACAAAGATTGAATGTTATAATATCGAACATTCACAGAAAAAAAGGAATTACACTCTTGCATTTGAACAGTTTTTGCCTGCTGTTAGACCATTCCTTTCACTTTAACTTGCAATCAAGGCAGATTTTCTCGAACTAGACCATATTACCACAAATTACAGAGCCTTTCTCATGTAGCAAGACTACCTGTACAGATTATATAAAATCCAGACAGTCAGTACAGCTACTTACAAGTTTGTATTTTAATACCTTGTTATTTAGTGTTCATTGTATCTGGCCTGCACCCCTGGTATGTTGTATATACAAACCCAAGCCTGCTGCTCAGAGTAAGGGGGTGGGGTGGAGGAATCCAAGGTACTGCAGATTTAGTGCATATTCTTGAACTCACACTTAGTCACACAAATTTGTGGATAACAATTGTGGTCTTCAGAATCTCAAAAGGATCCCACCCTTTTTCTCTTGGATAGACAAGTACAGAGTCGAAAATTATTTAAGACAAGAAGGTTGTCTTGTGATAAAAGGCTATTAAAATATTATCGGTATATATATGATTTGTTTCCATTTATATACACAATCTGTGCTCTTAGATATGTTGTACAAAACCTTTATTCACTTGAAATGTATATCATGCTTACCACAGTAAATTATCTGGCTTCCATTCACATAGAGTTTTAATGCCAACAGCTTTATTTTTAATAGGTTCATAGGTAGGTACTAGGCTATTGGCCCTAGGGCCTATACAAGCTTAGCCAAAAAGGTACCCTGGCTTTCGCCACCCAAGAAAATTATTTTCCTGTGCCCCTGTCGAACAGAGCCACAGAAGTGATCCCCGGGGTGAATTTCCTATTTCCCATCCAATCATCAAGATTTTTCTTGAAGAGTGCTAATGAGGAGCTCTGTTTGACATACATAGGTAGTCTGTTCCAGAGTATGGGAAGTCTCTGGGACAGGAATCTATCCCTCCAGCATGTTCTGTTTATTGTGGTGACAAGGTTTAGGTCCCTGCAGTAGGTAGTTCGGAGGGATTGGAATTTCTTTAAGTGGAGCATGTACAACAGCTCTGGGTTTGACATAGCTTTGTATGTTAGGCAGAGATCACCTCTGAGTAGGCGATATGCGATGGAGTAAAGCTGGAGTTTTTTTAGATGGTCTGCGTAGGGTATCTGTTTGAGGCCGGTAATCCTCTTTGTGAGGTATTTCTGTGGCCTCTCCAGTTGTTGGAGATGTCTTGTGAGGTACATAGCAAACGGGGCGCTGTACTCTATAATGGGTCTAATGAGTGATGAGTAGTATTGTTATATATTTATTTGTTTATTTATTTGCTTCTTAGGCAGTTTCACACATTTAGCTGGCCTAGTATTCAGGCAAAGAGGAATGGCAGAGAGTCGCAACTCTACCTGTTTAAATGCTAAAGCATTGTGCATGTAATGAAAATAATGCAGATCATATTTTAGGTTATGATTCTCCAAATGTAGAATTCTCAGGTCAGCCAATATGAGGTGGAGTGTCATTGTCTATATCTAATAATATCCAACAAAAAACAACAACAAGACTGCACAAGAAGGAATGTGGTGAGACCACACACATACACACGCACAGACAAAAACACAAAAAAAATGTACGCGCATGTGCGCGCGCACGCACACACACACACACACACATATATATATATATATATATATATATATATATATATATATATATATATATATATATATATACTTTTTTTTGTATCTGACCATCCTGTCCTCTTGTACATATCTTGACAAACACCCAGGTAGGCATAGAATGAGTGCAGTTTGGGGAAACTACTCACTCACAAAAATAATATAGCTACCCAGGTAGACTTTCCCTTCCCCAGCCCCTTGGCCTTAGGTCTCAGTTTAGTTTGTCCTACTGTGTTGGGTTTCTAATACCATGACAACAATGGACTCCTTTCTAAGTCAGGGTACAATTATAATTCATTAAAATTAGTATTGTTTCAGTCTTTGGTGGCCGAGGTAGTGCAGTGGTTGGCATTGTTACTTCACAGCAAGAGGTTCTCCGTTTCAATTCTTGGCTGGAGCACCTTCTGTGTGGAGTCTGCATGCCCGCCCTGCGGTTGAGTGAATTTAAAGACATGCAGGTAGGTGCAAGCATGTGTGGATGTTCCTTCTTTGAAGGTTGGGTGCCGGGCTGGCAACTCGACACCGTAAAAATTTACTGCCAATCATTAGCGGACTAGAGTTCCACTGTGGCGACCCCTAACTGGGAAAAGCCGAAAGACAGACAGTTTAGTATTGTTTCAGTCTTTGATGTTAGCCAAGATTGCTCTTATCAGCACCTGCAATGTACCCGGAATTGCCTTCTTTTATAATTCAAACTGAGTTACATGTATTGGTAGCATATTTAAGTATGACTGTAAATTATTTTTTTATTAGACCTTTTTCTCCTACCGCTACTACTAAGTATCTTTCTTTCACATTGCCATCATTTTTGCCTACAAATCCTCGTATTTTATGACTTTTGTCCCTGTCTGTATGTAAAACACTGTAGTCACCGAATGTAGCAATTTCAATAATCAGTTACTTTTGTCTGTTTTTCATGGACTACAATATCTGGTTTTCTCCCCTCTTTTTTTAACTGTTGATAATAGGTGATCCCCTGTGATATAAACTTCATCATTCTCTTTTAACACTTTGTGGCTCATGTTTCCAATGCTTCTCAGCTACGTCTATACTGTAGTGTTTGTACAATCCCCAATACAACAATCTTGTCACATTATTGACAGGCCCCTGCCATAAGTGTATCATACCCAGCAACAAGAGGCAAGACTGTTTCCAGTTTTATGGACTGAACCTGCATTTGTTTGTTTCCCCACAATATCAATGGACTTTTTAAAAGGGCATTATCTCAGATTTTTTGCTCGAGGAGTTTGTTTACATTTTAGTACTGTGTAAGTCACATGTTCACCTCAAGGCAAGGTTTTCAAAGATCTTTTTAGCATACTGCAGGTCAGATTACACAAACTCTTAGTGGGGGTTGTTTATAGGAAAAGCTAAGAGCTTACATTTGTAATTTTTCTTTTTGTATTTTCATTCCTCCACTTATGAGCAATTAGATTTGCTGAATGACTGAATTTTACTCAGCTAGAGATACTATCTTGTCACACGCAGACCTGGATCCTCTTTAGCAAAGAAATGATATCTACTTTACTGGGTCTATATCAATTCATCAAAACGTCTGAAGTTCGAACACCATATGTTCGAACTTCAAGCCATGAACTGCAAAAACATCAAAGTCTTAAAACAGCGATTATTTTTCCCCAAGGAAAAAAATCGCTGTTACCAGAAACACACATGCAAAACAAACACACCAAAACAACATCAATCCACACACATACAGTCAAAATCCTACATCTAACCCTACACTAAACTGTACATACACTACTACCTATCCACTTACTTTAACCCAAACCCTAACCCTAAGGTCCGTCACTGTCACACACTCACCTGACCCGCGCCCTAACCCTAACTCACCTATCCTGCCCTAACCCTAAAGTCTTTCACTATCTCACACCCATCTCACCCACGCCCTAACCCTAGCTCACCTAACCCATGCCCTAACCCTAACATCCACACAATCGCACACTTACCTGAACCTGACCCGTAACTTCCCACCACAGTCCTGATACTCGCGAAGCCACAGAAATGGCCCACTAAATTCTTTCCCTGGGAAAGAATTGGGTGGGCTGCGGCTTCGCGATTACCGGTGTTCGAACTTTACAGTTCGAACATCTGGTATTCGATATTCCGCCGTTTCGACAGACTGATATAAACCCTACTTTACTATGCACTTGTTTTTGCAAAACTATGTCTAATAATTATTCAAACCAAGGCAACAGGGTTTTTGTTTCATGCTTGTTGCTACAAATCTTTTCCCTTCTATTGGCAATTATTTTTCATATGGTCTGCTATTAGTGCTGCATGTTGCTGTGTTCATGTAAGTGCACTTTTATAATCATACAGATTTTCTCTCATTTTACAGCACAGCATTGCATTGGGCAGTTGTGCCTTGAAAAGAAACATGTTGAGTAGCAAATGTTCAAATATTCTAAAAGAATAAAATATTTTGCATCTTTCCTCTAAAAATGTCATGCAGTTTTGTAACTGACTCTAATCATTGTTCATAGGTGTGTAGTAGGCTAATGGCCCTGGCATAGTGCCACCCGACCTGTCGAGTAGAGCCACTGGTGTTATCCCCGAGGTGAATTTTCTATTTCCCATCCACTCCTCAAGATTTCTCTTGAAGAAGGTCAGCGAGGTGCTCTGCTTGACATGTATGTTCCATACCAAGGGTAGTCTCTGGGCTATGAACTTGTCCCTCCAGCATGTTCTGTTAATTGTGGTAATGAGGACGAGGTCTCTGGAGCATGTGGTGTGGAGGTATTGGGATTTCTTTAGATGTAGCATTTCTAACAGAGCTGGGTCAGACATGGCTTTGTAAGTCAAGCAGACATCACCTCTAAGTAGGCGATATGAGACAGAGAATAGTTGGAGTTTTTTGAGTCTGTCCATATAGGACAAGTGTTTAAGGGCTAGGATCCTCTTTGTGAGTTACTTCTGTGGCCTTTCCAGTTGTTGCAGGTGTCTAGTGAGGTACATGCCAAATGGGGCATTGTACTCAATGATTGGCCTAATGAGGAAAGAGTAGAGGAAGACAATGACCTCTTTCTTCCTGGATGCAAAACCCTTAGTAATGAGATGTGCCACATAGAAGAACTTTCTGACCACAGTAGCAATGTGGTGATCAAAAGAGAGGTTGCTGTCAACCTGTGTTCCCAGATCTCTTATAATGTCTTCTATGTTCAGTAGACTACTATCAATGTAGTAATTCATGGGAACCAGGTTTTTCCCAAAGGGGAAAGCATTTTCTCATTCGCTGATGCTGTATGTTGTCCTTTAGAAATCACACCATAATTATTTGTCTGAATTTCTTTTCTAATTTTTTTCTATCATTCATTGTGGTAAAATGTTTTGAACTTTCGCATCTTTCCTGAATGTTTGACTGAAGTGCAGTTAGTTTACACTGACCTAGCATTTGAAAGTTGAAGCAAATGCAGTCTATACATTTCCCATATACTTTTCAGTACCGTTCCGAGTATATTATAGTAGGTAATTACAGGGGTACTTTTTTACTAAGGCATTACAAATTAAGTGCTGCAACCAAAATCTCATGCCATCAATGACCCTATATTTTGACAAGTTATAGTACTTATTTTGCTATGTATGTATGTAAGACACAATCTGTGTTTATATTCATGTGGTTTGAAAACAGCAGCCTCTACATGTGTTACTGACAGACTTACAATTCAAGGCATTCTTGAATATCTATAAATTCTGTATGTGCTACATATCTGATTATACAGGTCTTTTGGTGAAACTATGTATGCAGTGTTTTAGAAGTGCACTTCAAGGTTATTACTGTTATTGTAAACTCATGTTACCGGCAAGATAGCAAGCTGGCTAATGGGCATAGCCAACTTTATTGTTTGGGAGGGATGCTCTCTTCAAAAAGGTGTTTACCTCTGGCATCCCGCAGTGATCAATATCAGGACCACTTTTCTTTTATTTACTTCTACAGTGTTAAGGTTGACATCAAGAATTTGTAACTGACCAAGTTTGGAGTTGTCGCTACCTCACCATCTGACTTCCAGATTTTTCAGGAGGAACTAGCATGCAGCAATAAGTGATGCTTGGAGCACAGCCTAAAACTACATGCCAAGAAATGCAGCACGAGCACTATGTCATTAGCCAAAACTGACTCAGTGATCAGGGACCTGAACACTTTCACTGACAATTAGTTATCATCTGATCATTATCTATCCATTAATGTTAGCAAATCCTTTTGCCTCTTCACCAGGGGTGATAGAGTATAATATCCCCTATGGTATGTACATATCCAAGCACATGACCTTGAGAGACTGCATCATTTTCGCATTACAATAATCAAGTGAGTGCCTTTCTTGAGCTACCCAGATAGCCTTAAATCACTTTGTCTTTTTTTTTTCTGTTTTCCTATAGACTCCGGAGAGGTAATCTCTGTCTAACCCACATAGCCTCAAAGGATCCAGTCTACTGTTACCTGCTACACATCTGCAGACCTGGTAACATCCTAAACACCTGTTCAAGAGAACTCATCTTCTACCTAGTGTAACTGCATGGCTTACAGGGAGGACATGGAAAATACATATTAATTGGACAGGTGAATCTCTAAGTTACAATCAGGATGTCCTATAGAGCTCTCACTCAGGCCCATGCCTGTTTATGTCATGTCTTTCTAATCTATTTTTTTCATTTGTAGTGGTTTATTGTCTGCATCCAGGTAACCTTAAATAGATAAAACAGGTTACATCTGTCACACATAGGACACAATAACTGACTAATTCAAACCATTTGGGCACAGGAAAATAATGTGTTGATAAATTTATCAACAGCAAAGCCTATGAGATTTGAGAGGCATAGATCGAAGAATGAGTGTTTAATACAGCACACAGTGATTAAAAATGTGGATTCATTTAAGAACCTGGGTATATGGGTAGATCCAGCTTTGATGTTTTTTTTTTTCTGATGATATCAGAAAATTGGTTAAAGATCATTTTTATAACTATAGGCTGTAAAAAAGATTTATAAAGTTTAGGAAATCAGAAATGATGGACTGTAAGTTACAGCAGACCCAAATTAGAGTATGTAATAATATTTTAGAAATCTTACAATAAAATTAGCATGAGTAAATTGGAAAGAGCACAGCAAAATATACCAAGGGCATTCTTGGATGCGAAAGTTTAAGTTATTACAAAAGATTAAACTATTTGATCTTTTTACTCCATCTCATATTGATATTTAAGTGGAGACATTAAGTAGAGAGTAATTAGAGACAACTACCTCTAGGAATGTTTGTCTGATGATTCTCTACTACTCTTTGATAACTCCAATCTGTATAGGAGCTGATATAGGAATGAGAGATGTAATAACTTGTTGCTGACTCATGGAATAACATTTCTAATTATATTAAAGCAAGCACTACTTTAAATTGTTTTAAGAATGTCTTCTTAACTTATATGTAAATGACTGGTCTGGTTGTTGTTGTTGTGTCTTTCGGCTTTTCCTGGTTAGGGATTGCCACAGCAGAACTCCGGTCTGCTAATGATTGGCAGTAGATTTTTACGTGCCGAGTTGCCAGCCCTGAAGCACAATCTTCAACAAAGGTACACCCATTCACGCATGTCTCCACACAGAAGATGCTCTAGCTGAGAATTGAACAGGACAACGTCTTACTGTGAGGTGACAACACTACCGCTGCACCACCACCGCAGTATGTATGCACATTTATGTAAAATGTGTAAGTATAAATGAGCTGTTTAATTGAGCGGCTATGTTATATATACAAGGATGCCTCCATTTTTTATTTATATTTTATTTTTAGTTGCAACGGTGTTCTTTAAACTAATGAGTGTATATTACAAACATCTTCCAGTGTCGTGATTGATCAGTAAAATGTTGGCAACAAAATATCACACTTGCTCTTAGTTGCAGTTTACACTGTTTCACTGTACAGCTGTCACATTATATCAAAAAATAGCTACATATGCCTAGATATATCATTATTTGCAAAATAGTAAAATAAATAAAACCATGAATTCACTTGAAACCTGTGTGTCTGCTTGCTTGTTTTTTTATTTCATAAAATAAATACAATTACAATTTCACATGGAAAGTGTGTGTCTGTTATGTATGTATGTATGCATGAATGTAAGTTAAAATTGTACTGGCTAGTTCTAATTAGAAAAAAATTACTGCCTACATGCAAAATAAAAAATAATTTCTTGAGATTTTATGACATTTCAGTTATAACTGAAGGCATTATTGATCAATTGTCACATGAAGATTCTCTGGAGCCTTCAGTAGGAAATGAGTGCAAAAGTTCAGTTGGAGTTACACAGCAAGGGAAGGAGCAAGAAACATTAGCAACTCTGATGCAGTCAATGTTGTATAGTGATAGACAAGTGCATTCCCATATGAAAGAGCAACAAATGATGCAGGATGCAGCTGAAGACAGTATGTCACAGGAAGATGTTCAGGAACTTTCTATAGAATGCCTACAGCAAATGGAGAACAAAGAGTGTGCCCTCAGTTTAGAAGAAAATGATCTAAGGCAAGAGTTGCTTGACTTAATACAGATGGTCAGGTATATTAAGATCAATGAAAAAAAATTAGGAAAAGTCAATAAGACCCAAAATGTTAGGGGTCTATGTCAAATATTTGAACTTCCAAAATGTCGAATACCATATGTTTGAGACCATATGGTCGACATTTGGAAGTTCGAATATCTAATTAAAAAAAAAAAAATTCACTAACAATGCGAGAAGGGGGGCAAGCCCCCCCTGCACCCCCTACTTAAATATACCAACTCCGAGACTGCACTTCAGTGCAGAAAAGGGAAATTCTCCTATTCTGCACTGTATGGCGTAGTTAAAAGTCAACCTTCGAACACTTGAACTGTCGAACATATGGCCTCGACCATTTCACATTCGACATTTCAAGAGTTTGTTTAATTGACATAGACCCAATGTTAAAAGTATGATAAAACAACTGAACACAGTAATCAACACTTTTAACAGAAATTCATGCACTATAACAAAAGTAAATAGGCTATATTAATGTGCAACTAAGTTAATAACAGATGAAGTCTTACCACAAAAATGCAGGGCAATAAGGGAAAGGGAGGGAAGAAATCAAATGTCCCCAAGGAAGTATCAAATAGTGAAAATTATAAAGCAGTTAACACGAGAAGTGTTACTGTTGGAAGATTAGAGAAGAAAGAGCAGATCAACAAAATACTTATAAAGGCAGATGTGATAAATGCAGTGTGCAGAATCAAAACAGACGAGGATCTAACATGTACTAGTATTAATAATGCATGAAAGATATCAGCACTGGCAGGAAAACAGAAGATATTTTGATAAATATGAAGACCCTGTGGAACATAACAAAGATGCTGAATAGATATAATTAAAAGAAACAGTAAGAAACTTAAGTGTACAGAATATGAAATGGAATGAAGTAATGTCCAGAGAACTTAAGAAAAGCTCCAAACTGGAAATCCCCAGGCCCAGATGCAGTACCCAACTTCTGGATAAAAGTCTTAACATCTTTAAACAAAGATTTAGCCCTGAGTAAGAACTATTTATATACACATCCCAAGCAGACACCAACCTGGTTAACAGAAAAAATGATACTCCTCCTTCAGAGTGAACCTGCAAGCTCTCCTAAAAAATGTAAACCGATAACTTGCCTTCCGACGGTGTATACATTATATGCAAGAAATGATGCCAACAGAGCTGATAGTCATATAGGAGAAAACTCAATCTTGGGAATAGAACAAAAGGGTAATACAAGAAAGTCATATAGAACATCATTTGTTTTTAAATAAAGTCCTAATGGAGAACTGTAAGAAGGGGAAGAATCTAACCATGGCATGGATAGTCTACAAAAAAGCAACTGACAGCATCCGACATAAATGGATAAAGGAGTGCTTACAGATGTATAAAATGCACACAGCATTGATCAGTTACATTACAGTGACCATGAAACAGTGGCAAACCATTTTGCAGCTAAGCCACAATAAAGGACAAATTATTCCAGGGATAAAAATTCAAAGGGCGATATTTCAGGGTGACTCTTAGTCATTGTTGCAGTTTTGTCTTTCCCTTAATGCATTAACCTGTCTTCTTAACAGATTAAATCATGGTTATAACTTGGTCCCAGAAAACAACAAAGTATACAGACTTCTAATCTTCTTTTGTGGATGATTTAAAACAGGAGGAACAGAAAGCACAACTACAAGTGGTCAAAACTTTCTCAGATGATGTAAGAATGTCATTCGGTCTTCATAAATGTGCAAAAGCAATATTTAAAGCAGGAAAGCTGCACTACCAAGAAAATAGAGTAACGTGATATAAAGGAACTTGAGCAGGAGGAAGCGCATAAATATTTAGGAGTTGGTGAAGGACTGACAATAAAACATGACCAAATGTGAACAAAACTCAGTAAAGAATATTTTATAAGACTAAAATTAATACTGTAAACAGCCCTGACATCTACGAACAAAGTCCAAGCTATAAACCAATTTGCTCTTCCTTTTCTGACTTACAGTTTTGGGTGACTGACTGGCCCCAAAAGGTATTGGATCAGTTAGACAGGAAAAGAAAAATACTTCACACTTATCAAATGATATCAAAGAATCAGTGTCATTCTGAAGGAGGTATAGGTCTCCTCAAAATTGATTGCTTGTATTAATCTGCAATCATAGGACTCCACACGTATCTGCTGACCTGACAAGATCCAAACGTATTGAAAGTTTTAAAACATGAAGAGAAAAAGTCTAAGATGACTTCCCTGCTTAGTTTAGCAGAAGCATATCAGTGTCAGGCGGGAATGGAAATCACACCAGAAGTAGATAAAATTCAAGCAATTGAATGTGCCAAAAAATAAAAGAAAGTCTATAAGGTGAAGGATCAGATGAGAAGGTAAGAAATGTGGAAAAGGCATATATATAGTTGCAAGTACAGAAATCTCCTGGAACAAACTGTCAATCAGGATCTGATGCAGGAATGATTAAGGAGAGGTGTGAAAGGTTACAATTGGTGACCAGGACAGTGGACTACATACACATTGGTTTACAACATCCATTTTAACATGTGGGAGAAATAGATAAATGCCAGTTTTGTAAAACATAACTCATAACAGTCACAGTTCCTGTTACTGGGTGTGGTACACTAATGGTAGAGGGCCTGTATACTGAAATGCATAATCATGTGGCAAGACTGTTGCATTGGGGATTGTGCAAACATTACAGTATTGAAGTATCTGAGAAGCACTGGAAATATCAGCCGCAAAGCATTACAGAAAATGATGAAGTTTATACTACATGGCATCAGCCCATTACTAACAGTTCAAAAATAGATGCGTGAAAAGCAGATGTAGTAACACATGAAAAGAAGACAAAAGTGATACTGATCACTGACATTCCTACACCCAGTGATCACAGTGTCTTAGGTAGAGAGAGACACAAAGTTATAAAATACCAGGATTTGCAGGAAGAAATGAGGGCAATGTGGAAGAATTGTACCCTGACAATTCCAATAGCAGAAGGAGCAACGGGTCTCCTAAAAGAAAATAATTTGCAGTAGTATACAGATATGCTACTAATACATGTAAATCTGTATGAACTGCAGAATGAGTCAATTCTGGGCACATTGTGAGTGCTGAGAAGAGCCTTATTGGCTAACATCAAAGACTGAAACAATACTAATTTCATAAACTTTAAACTTTCTTCCACTTATGAATGGGAACTATTCCTGTCGTGGTACTAGAAACCCAAAAGACTTGGAGAAATTAAATTGGCAGATTACCTGGGCTAAGCCATGCTTGTATGACCAAATTCCAGTCAGCTGTATGGCATGTGCATCCACAGTAAATTTATGCAATGTCACACTTTTTAATTCTGAGGTCAAGGACATTTTCCTAATGTGGTTTTACCAGTCTAAGTATCTATCCTCTATACAGCTGCTGCATTATTCTTTTAACTAGATTTTAACCTGATTGCCCCTCAGAGCTCAACAGTGGTGTCTGTTTTAGGCAGTCTTGGAGCACAAGCACCTACATGACAAGCATGTGGATACAAAATTAAAAGTGACAGTAGCTGGGAGCAGATTAAGCTGACTGAATGCAACTACAACAAGCAAAATTAAATTTCTGTCTATGGCAAGATTGTTAAACATTGTGCTTACTGCATAGGGGTACTACTCAGGAATTAGCCATTAAAATCATGGGTCTATATTATAACATTGAAGTTCTCTAGCATCGAATGTTATAATATCGAACAGTAATGTCGAATGCTAAAAACAGCGAAGGTGCAGGACATCGAATTCTTTCCCAGGGGAAAGAATTCGGTGGGCCGTTGCTGTGGCTTCGCTGTTTTCAGTGTTCGATATGTTGGAGCATTACGGGTTGGGTTCAGGTAAGTGTGTGATTGTGTGTAGGTTAGGATTAGGGGGCAGGTTAGGTGAGTTAGGGTTAGGGAGCAGGTCAGGTAAGTGTGCGGCTGTGTGTAGGTTAGGTTTAGGAGGCGGGTTAGGTGAGCTAGGGTTAGGGCGCGGGTGAGGTGAGTGTGCGATAGTGATGGACCTTAGGGTTAGGGTTGGGTTAAGGTAAGTGGATAGCTAGTACTGTATGTAAAGTTTAGGTGTAGGATTTTAAGAGTATGTGTGTGGATGGCTGTCTTTTGTGTGTGTTTGTGCTGTATTTATGTTTCTCGGAAAAGCAAATTTTTTCCCTGGGAAAAAATTCGCTATTCTGACTGTTCAATGTTTTCACACTTCGGTGTTTAGGGTTCGATATAATAACATTCAATGTTGGAGAACTTTGATGTTATGATATAGACCCAAAATCATATACCTACTCATCTATAAATATAATGTCATTATAATTTAAATTCATAAGTATACTGATATATTTGCTATATTTCCAGTCAATCAAGGACGCCTATTAGCTAAAACGGCAAATGGATATTCTGTATGTAGGAAAGGAAGCTTGGAGATAATACTCATCACAGTAACATTATAGGAATTAGTGGTGTGCTAAATTCCAAGTCAGATGACAAAAAGTTTCCTACAAAGACATTCAGTTTTAGCTTTGACACCCCAGCAGGTAAAAACGCTACTACACTAGGCTTTGAGAGCAACCACCATTAGATCATATCTTCATGAAGAAGAAGAGCACAATGAAAAGCAAGATGTTTCACTAGTGCTGTCCAATATTTTCTTCTATTAGAAAGTTTATTCATAAGCTATGACAAAGTTCTAAAGTGGTTCCTATTTACAATGGAGAATCTGCTGCTTCTTTTATGACAAATAGAACCATTAATGTTATCAGTAAAATGTGCTGGTAGAACAGGATTATTGTATTTGTTCAGGCCGACATGGGTGTCCTTCTGTATCGAGATAATAATCACCCTATCATTATGAGATACTATGTTATTGGGTAGAATGGTATAATGGAATATGAATAAATACACATAAAGGATAATAAAAAAGTCAATGAAGTCAGATGAAGAAATAAGTTATGAGATTTAGTCCTTACCAACAGGGGGCAGCTTTTCTCCCCACCAACTGTAACTTCTTCTACTGTCAAATCAGACCACAAATCACAACTCTCAACCTCTTAGCATAAGAAATCTGGACAAATCATAAAATAATGGCGGGGCAAGGGCACAGAAATAGGGGTGTATTGTAAATATTGCTCTTATAAATTTAGAAAGTTGTGATAGTAACACATTTCTACAGTGACATGGATGTTATGAAGGATATGAAGTCAGAAACTCAAATGTATATCATTAGTGATTTTAGTCCTCAAAGATTTGCCAGAAAACCACAAATTTTATGAGGAACAGACCAAAAATCTAAGTCAAAGACCTGGACAGTCTGAAAAATCTGGACAGTTAAGAGTTATGCCACAAATCATTCACATTCTTCATAAGAGTGAAACCTGAAGCAACTTTGTATACATTGGTTTTCAGAAATTATGCAAAGCCCTAAATACTAAAACTGAATGATGACCTGTATGTCTGTAAACAGTCTTCCAAAACAAACTGTCCAGTAGTTTGAAACCTTAGTGTACAGTGTTACTGACAATCACGTTTTCATTGTTTCTGATGTTCTTTGCTGCAGTCATAGTACTGCCCCTACTTTTCCACAAGACAATAGAGAGTGTAAAAAATAAAAAAAAGGATGTAGGTATTAACTTATTTATCTAAAAGATTATAAGTCACAGACAGTAAATAAAATCAAAAAAATATGGAAGAGTTGTTATATACACCATCATGTTTCATATTTTTGCACCAATGCAACCTTACGCTTTACTTTTTATATTGTTTATGCAAATCGTAATGCATGTCTGTAAATAATAGTTGTCAACATCTGTTATGGTAATCAGAAGGAATGGATGGTCCTTGCTACTGTGTATACTGGTTGGTAAGCAGTAGTATCCTTCTTAACAACTGCCGCAGGTGCTTCCTCAGACAGGTAATTGGCTGAGTCCCACAGGGATCCATGTTAGGACCTCTGCTACTCAGCATATACTTCTCTGATCTCCAAATTATATAAGGAGCTCTCTAGTTAACCAAATTTATTTTGGTCATACAGAAAGAAATCAGGCTCCACTGCCTCATCAAAATGAATATACCCATGTTCACCTAATTTCACACCTTTTATAGAATTCTCTTTGCTACTGAAATGTTTTCAAGTAACTATTGAACTCTGACTTTTGGACAACAATGATGAAACCATGTTTGTAGTAAAACACTTCTTACTTACTAAGGCTTTCTATACCACATATTATAGCATTTTGTGAGAATATCACAGGATCATAGGATCATAGGAAGTTACAAGGCTAATGGCCCTAGGGCCCTTACAAGCCTAGCCAAGTTCTACCTTTATTTCAACAATCACAAAATACCTTAAACACGCTGCTGGTGCCATTTCTTACCCTATCTCTATTCTAATAAATTGATCTATTGCTGAGCCATCTCCATGGAAAGTATCCCATGTTACCCCTCTCCACAAATATGGCACCTCCACAGACTTTACCAGCTATAGGCCCATTGCCTTACTCTCCCCAGTAGCCAAAATACTGGAAAAATGCATTCATTCACAACTTCTTAATCATCTCCTGAAAAATAACCTCCTATCCCCTACCCAACACAGATTCCCCCCAAACACATTATGACAACTGCTGTAATCAGATTTATAGACCACAATGAACCAACACAGAAACACTGGGTCACTCACATCCTCTATATTCCTCGACTTATTCAAGGCCTTTGATACGGTTTCCTATAAAAAACTCATCCACGAGCTAGGCTCTCTTAACTTCTCTCACTCAACCCTCTCCTGGTTCATCAGCTATCTAACTAACTGACAACAAGCAGTTAGATGGCAAAATTAATTATATTCCTCTCTACCTATCTCTGTAGGTGTACCTGAAGGATCTATACTTGCACACCTCCTCTACCATATTCACAAATAGACTACACTCTGCCACTCAACATGCTACCTTAATTCAATATGCAGATGACTCCTCTCTCATATGCTGGATGTTGCACTAGATGCATAAGGTAAATGGCAGCCTGAACAGATACAGGTGACTGTGTGGTCACCATACCTCCCAATCTGCTAGAAATCTGGACAGAGACTAAAATTGTTGGGGAACAAAGGTCCAAGAATAAAGACATATTTTAAATATTGCTCTTATAAACTCAAAATGTCTGTCATTATTATGTAACCAAGTAGTATGAAGCACAAAACACTCCACCGGATCCACGACTGGTAAACTTTAGTGTAGACACAAGGATACATCTTTGTGTCTACACTAATTAAATTTTACCAGTCGTGGATCCGGTGGAGTGTTTTGTGCTTCATACTACTTGGTTAGTTTTCTTAGCACTTCATTTCTGTTTTTCAGTCATTATTATGTAATTTAGTCCTCAGTGATTTGCCAGAAAATCACAAATTTTATGAAAAACACACAAAAATATAAAGAAAAAATCTCAACAGTCTGTGAAAAGTGGTAGTTACTGATCATCAGTGGCAGATGGCAACCGATGTTCTGATTCTTATTTTCTATGAATGAATTTACTACTGCAGATGAAGCATGCACAGTGATTAGGTAGTCAGTACTGGTTTGCATTCCAAAGTCACCTAAATTTGAGGGTCTCTGTTAGCTTCATATGAATTTGGAGTTTATTCCAGTGGAGCAACAATCTCTGGGAAATATATCTGTCTCTCCAACATGTTCTGTTAATGTCACAGGCTAGGTTGAGATCTCTGGAGTGAGTGACTCTTGTCCCATTTGATTTGTGGAAGTGCAGCATTTCTATTAGGCAAGGGTCAGAGACTGCTCTGTATGCCAGGCACAAGTCATGTTTCAGCAGTCTGTAAGATGCAGTGTACAGTGACATGGCTTTCAGTCTTTCCATGTAGGTCATGTTTTGGAGGCCCTGAAGTTTCTTTGTGAGAAACTTCTGTAGTTTCTCCAGCTGCTGCAGGTATCTGGTGAGGTACATGGAAAAGGGAGCATTATACTCAATTAGTGGTCTGATGAGGGTTGAGTATAGAGGAGTTATAGCATTCTTAGTTTTGGAAGAAAAGTCTTTAAGTATGAGGTGCACAGTGTAGAAGGATTTCCTTACTACTGAGGACACATGGTAATCGAAGTTTAGATTGCTATCAACCTCTGTTCTCAAATCTCACAACACTGGGTTTGAGCTTTGGGGTGTACTGTCAATACTGTAATTTGCATGGAATTCCTCTTTGCCAAAGGGGATAATGCTGCACTTTTTTGCATTTAGTTTTAGTCCGTGGCTTTGGCACCAATCATTTGTCTGTGTTAGCCCATTTTGTAATATGTTAACATCATTGGGGGACTCACTGATTGTGCCTAGTTTGCAATCAGTGAACTTGGTAAGCCACAGGCCATCTACTTTTACCTAGACTTCCAAGAAATAGAATCCAAACAGTAACAGGCCCAGCACAGATCCTTGTGGTATGCCACTGGTAACTGGTTTAGTGGTAAAGGAGCTTTGACAGTGTGGGTTATGTGAGTGAGCCAGTTGGCTACTCATCTAGTGATGTAGGTGCTCCCCAGTTGGGAGAATTTCTCAATGATACCTGAGTGGGGACTGTGTCAAAAGCCTTGGCTAAGTCAAAATAGGCTGTATGCACTGTTTTGCATTCATCCAGGCCTTTGTTGATATTCATGAAGACGTTCACCAGATGTAATAAACATGATCTACCCTTATAGAAGGCAAATTGGGTTGGCTCAAGAGTTAGAATGTTGTCTATGTCCTTATTGATTAGATTCATGATGATTTTTCAATGGCCTTTCAGATAAGGCCTGTTAAACTTATGGGTCTATAATTCCCCGAGTCAGTTGATGGGCCCCCTTTGAGCAAGGGATTACTGTTGCTGCTCTCCACTCTCTGGCAAGAAAGCCAGTGCTCAGGCTGTTAGATGCTCATACAGGGCTTTTGTGCACATCCCCATTATAGGCTTCACTGTTTTCTGGGTTTCGGGGAGCTTGGAAACTAACAGTGGTGTCACTTAATAGGATATAGTTTGCCTTAGAAAAGGTCTTAAAGGTTTTGTGGTAAGGTGGGTGTTTTAGTTTTATATTTATTTCAAGGGAGATGGCTTTGTGATCTGAGCTAACCAGCAAGGACATCACACTTGGGGAGTTCAATGCTCTCCCATATTTCTGAGTGTGAATTCAAGGATATTTGTAAGCCTATTGGGAGTACAGTCTAACTGCTCTAGGGCATTTGCACTGACATAATCTAGAAATCTGTTTAGTGGTCATCTATGCTTCCCAGGTAATGGAGGGGTAGTTGAAATCACCCATGAATATGGTATTGGGCTGAACAGTAAGTGATTCTAGTAAATTTAGGCATGCTGTGTGGGTTTCCTGGCTCATGTTGGGGGACCTGTAGCTAGCAAGGATATGGTAATGGATGTTCCCTATACCTAAATGGACATAGAGTAGTTCAAGCATGTCATATAGTTT
>NC_056728.1:30800233-30808013 GCF_019279795.1 Protopterus annectens | reverse complement strand
CCACCTGTGGAGTCAGTCTTGAAGAAAATGGAGGACAAGGCTAAGTCTATGCAGACTGTTAAAGATTTTTTGCAAGTTCAGCCTCCGAAGTTTAGTAGAAATTGGCCTGCTAAGGGGTGGACGTATCCTTCTTCTGATTCTCAGTCTAGGGGTAGGTCTAGACGTGGTAGGGGCAGAGCTCAGAGTTCCTTCAGACCTAGAACATGGAGTTCACCTGCACAATCTTCGAGTGAGGGCAGGGGCCAGTCCTTTCGTAAACAGGCCCAATGACCTACTCTTTCAGCTGCCAGATCCTTCTTGCCTGGCAGCACCTTTGGGAGGACGGTTGGCACTCTTCAAGGAAAATTGGATTTTAATTACCCAGGACAAATGGGTATTGGATATCATACACCAAGGTTACAAGTTTTATTTCCATACCTTGCCCCCTTTCAAAGGCATGCCAGACGTTCCTCCTCAGCAAAGACTAGAGGCTCACAAACAGATTTCTCTACTACTTCAAATAGGGGCTATACAACCGGTCCCTCTGCCAGAAGTGGGCCTAGGATTTTATTCTCGCCTGTTTCTAGTACCAAAGAAAGGGAACACGTGGAGACCAATTTTGGATTTATCTATCCTCAACACATATCTGGACATTCCCAAGTTCAAAATGTTGACGTTACAACAGCTTTTACCTCTACTGGGCAAAGATCACTGGATGGTGACTCTGGATCTCAAGGAAGCTTACCTTCATGTTCCTATCAGGCCCAGTTGCAGGAAGTATCTGCGTTTTCAGGCTGGGACTTTTCATTATCAGTTCTCTGCATTGCCCTTTGGCTTATCTACTGCGCCCAGAGAGTTCACGAAGGTTCTGGCTCCAGTGGTAGCTTTCTTCAGGCTAAGAGGAATACAAATCTATCCTTATTTGGACGATTGCCTGATTCTGGCTCAAGGAAAGGACGAACTTCTTCATCATTTACAGTATGTGATGGCAGTGTTAAGATGCCTAGGGTATTCTGTGAACGAAATAAAGTCCAGTCTAGTACCCTCTCAGGATATGTGCTTTCTGGGTGTGAGACTGAATACAGCATCCCAGATGGCCTTTTGACCCCGGACAAACAAAAAGAATCTTTCTCTTTATTTCCATCAATTGTCTTGTCAGTCCAGGCTGACTGCAAGGACAGTCCTTCAAGCCTTGGGGTTCATGGCATCTTGTATTCTGGTACTTCCCAATGCCAAACTGCATATGAGGAAGCTACAATGGTATCTCAAAAATGTATGGACGAACACTGCCAAGATATGGACACTGTCATTCAGATAATACCTTGCATTCAAAGGAATTTTGTGGTGGGCTCAGGAATGTCACCTAAACAAGGGACTCTCTGTGACCCGACCAGAGGCGAGTCAGATTCTAACGACAGATGCCTCAGACAAAGCTTGGGGAGCTCATCTAAATGGAAAATGGGTACAAGACACGTGGCCTGCCAGACTTCAACATTTACATATCAACTTGAAGGAGATGTTAGCAGTCCAATTTGCATTGATAGCTTTCAAGGATTTACTTCTTCCAGGGCAGGTGTTGATTCAAACAGACAACACAACTGTCATGTGGTACATCAACAAGCAAGGGGACACATTCATACCCTCTATGCAGACAAGCAATGATTTTGTGGGAGACTGCACTCAGTTTACAGCTAAATCTTCAGGCAAGGTTTCTGCCAGGAGCACAGAACTCCTTAGCAGATGTGTTGAGCAGACAAATTATGGATCCCCATGAGTGGAAATTGGATCCTCATGTATTTCAAGAATTGACAGTGTTATGGGGAACTCCAGACATAGATCTGTTCGCTTCTCCACTAAATTACCAGTTGCCAAAGTTTTGCACAAAAGGTTTCATCCCACAGCTTGGAAAGTGGATGCTCTCTCATTCAATTGGAGCAATCTTCACGTGTATGCCTTTCCACCACTGCCTCTCATCCCAAAGGTACTCCTGAAGGTCAGACAGGACAAGCCAACCATGATTTTAATAGCTCCGGATTGGCCTCGACAGCACTGGTACCCATTACTGAGAAGTCTGGTTCGGAGCCTCCATGGCCTTTGCCTTCGATTCCACACCTGCTGTCTCAGGCGAACAGTCATTTACTCAATGTCAAACTTCACTCTCTGCATCTAACAGCCTGGCATATTCTGTTTTAAACCCTGGAGGGTCTCAGCTTCCACAACAAGTTTTGAATGTTATTTTGGAGGCCAGAAGGCCTAGTACAAGGAAAGTTTACGCAGATAAATGGAGGAGATTTTTAATTTGGAGTACAGCAAAGGACTTTGATGTTTCTAAACCTAATTTAAGTGTTGCTCTTCAATACCTTACTGAGTTATTGGACAAAGGGTTGTCCTTCTCCTCTATAAAGGTTCATGCTGCAGCAATTTCTGCTCACTATGACTGTGACCCACCATTATTTTCTCATCCTTTGTTTAAGCAATTCCTTAGAGGGCAAAGAATATAAGACCCCCACGTGAGCTCCTACTCCTCCTTGGGATCTCAATTTTGTGTTGGAGGAACTCACTCTACAACCTTTTGAGCCTGCAGCTACTGCCGAGTTGAAATATTTATCATGGAAGACTGCTTTTTTGTTGGCCATTACCTCTGCGAGAAGGGTTTCTGAATTACAGGCCCTTATGGCGGTTGAGCCTTTCTTAATTTTCCACAAGGATAGGATGTCTTTGACTAACCCTTCCTTTATGCCTAAAGTGGTTTCTATTGTGGCTTTAAACCAAACTATTCATTTGCCTACTTTTTATGCAAACCCCAAAATAAAGGGGAGAAGATCTTGCACACTTTGGATATCCACAGACAGTTGCGATATTATTTGAGCAGAACTAAAGGGTTCAGGCAGTCTCAGCAGTTGTTTGTTTCATTTGCTTTGGGTTCTCAGGGCAAACCTGTTTCAAACAAACTATTTCTAAGTGGATTGGTTTTTGTATTGCTTTCTGTTATTCCCATCATGGTAAGGAGATTCCAGTTGGGATTAGGCCTCATTCCACTAGGGCTACTGCCACTTCTACAGCTTTTTAAGGGGGGTGGCTACTAAAGATATTTTGGAGGCAGCTACTTGGAGTTCAGTGCATACTTTCTCTAAGCATTACCGTCTTCCACTTTACTCTAAATTTAGGGCTGGTTTTGCCACTGCAATTTTACAGGGCATTTTGGCAGCTCCTAATGCTTTATAGTTTTGCCATCCTCCCTTACCTCTGCTTTGGGATTCTACCCATATGTAAGGACTGCAGCAATGTGAGATGAAGAACATAGTACAGTTTTGTACCTACCATAAATGTAGATGTTCGAAGATCCACATTGCTGCAGTCCAATTTACCCTCCCTCCTTCCCCTCTGTAGTTAGAGGTGGTTGTGTGGTTTGGGTTGTAAATTTTGCAAATATGGTTAGTGCAGGGGTGGTTGGTTGTTCTTTGCTGTTTTTTGGCTTTGGCCTTTCTTTTTAGGGCCTTCTGACATCTGGGGCAAGAAAAGACTGAGGATATGACGTCGGTCATGCGCTTTTGTACCCTGACGTTCTGATGTCAGTTTTAAGCGCCTTGACCGACGTCAGCCTAATACTTTGGTATTCGGGCCGACCGAGGACAGCGGACTACCCATATGTAAGGACTGCAGCAATGTGGATCTTCGAACATCTACATTTATGGTAGGTACAAAACTGTACTTTCCTCAAGTAGGTGTATTTGCCTCCTTTCTCAACAATCAGCTGGTAAGACTCTGCTCCAGGATTCCATGCAAGAAGGCCTGGAAGACAGATGTCTTTGCTTTTCCTTGGATATGAATGTTCCTGTATTCTTTTCTACCCTTTCCACTAATATCTAGGGTACTTCTGAAGATTCAGAAGGAATCCCCCAAGATCATTGCTGTGGCTCCCTTCTGGCCCAGGAAACAGCAATTACCACAAGCTTCCTAATAGAATGGATCTACTCACACCAGATTGGAGGTATTTGATACATCCTAACCCAATCAACTTCAACTGGCGGACTGAATGATAGTGTCGTAATTCCCTTTAGGTACCTGTTTATTGAGTTTGTGCATCAGGTACTAATAGAGGCAAGAAAGCCTGCTCCTAGAAAACCATATATTAGCAAATGGAAATGGTTTTCTAGTTGCTGCCAGCAACATAACCAGCACTCATTCAGGGCTAGTGGTTCTATGGTTTTACAATATTTGTGTGAGTTACTATCCTATGGCCTCTCTTACTTATTTATCAAGGTTAATTTACTGGCCATTTCAGCACATCTGCCCATGGATACTCCTCTTTTATAGGTTCATAGGTGATTACTAGGCTAATGACCACAAGGGCCTTTTTAAGCCTAGCCATGCTTCCCAAATCCCTGACAAGTTCTGATGCCCTTGATAAGTGTAAGCAGGGGTTTGGGAGATGAAACATTTACAAGCAGGGGCCTAGGAAATGAAACATTTACAGTTTGCCTGTGTCCATTAGAGATATAGGTGTCAAACCAGGGATGAATTTGAAACAGCTAATATTTTTAACATCTTATGACTGATAAATCATATTACTCCACCATTTATACTGATTGCATGACTAAACACCTACTTTACTTAGCAATGTATGAGCTATGTGATACTTTTTATGTTGGAAAAATCAGCAGATCTTTTAAAGAAAGAATTAGCAGACATGTTTATGATTTTAAAAAACTGAATAAGGATAACACTGTGGCTAGGTATGGTATTCATTGTAGTATGCAACATACTTTTACTTTTAGAGCAATGCAATTTGTCAAAGTTACACTCAGAGGTAGTGATAATGTTAATTTTACAGAGGGCTATGAATATAAGTGGATTACAAAATTAAATTCCATGAGTTGTCACTTAACCAATTTATATTAAAAAGGATCACATAGGACATAAAACATAATATCTTAACATAATTTATTTTTAATGATTTGTGTACATAATTTTGTGTTTTAAAGTTGATGTCAGGATCATTATTTTACACCTTCAAGTGGCTAGCCCTGTCACTGCGCACAGTCTGTGATCCGTGTTATCCTATCTTGAGGATACGTGGCAATATATGTGACTGATTTTTTTTAAAAGAACCTGATGAAATGTTTTGCTGGTTTGAAATAGTTTTTTCCATGTGTTGATTAATAAAGGCCTACCTCTCTGTCATTACTAGTCACGTTCACATTTTTAACTAGATCTCATACATGCCTGTAGCTTTACTACAGCACAGCTCTATTTTCAGAAATGAACTCCCATCTCATCTGTTGCTTTTAGTACTTCTTCCTAAAACAGGATATAGCCCCAGGGTTCAATACTTCTCCAAAGTATGTTTTTCAGTTTTATAACAATGTTCCCGCAGGAGATCAGCCTTTCTCCTCACTTTTTGCTGAAAATGGCCTGGGCAATAGCTCCCCTCCAAGGTGCTAAATGGCTTGGCAAAAACTTTATAAGGCCATCTGAAAGTCATTCTTTGTGGCATATCCAAACTCTTGCCACACCTGGGTCTTCACTATACTATTGTTTGCAGCTCCTGACGTAGTTGGATCCAGAGACCCACCCCATGGACTGTTCTTTTTAATATATCCTAATGGCTTCTCTTACCACTGTTGTTCACCAGTACACTCCAGGGTTACTGCCATGACAGGAACTGACCTCCTAATGGCCACAAATTCCTGCTGCAACCTCAGTCAATGAGGTCTTGAACAGCATCCGTTCAGCATCCAAGTTATTGGCCTCACCCATTATATGGAAGGCCATTTTCTAGAGGTAGAAGTTGAACTTATCTCACAGAGAAATTTGTCCTAGGCGTTATAGGATATCCTACTACATCTTTGGATTTCTTGGATCTTTCCTGCCATCACCCCAGGTTTATGACATAACTAACCAGATAATACTGATAAGCTGACAGCTCATCACCTCTGTGTATACAAGTGTCCAGAACATTTGTTTTTAGGGCTGATGATGCAACTAAAAAATGGTTATCACTAACCTCTGGCCCAAGATGTTTTGGTATCAGATAAACTCATGTTTGAACATGAATTCAAAGCTAACACCACAACCTAGTACCAGTTCACTGCCTGTTACATACAGACCAGCTAAGTTTCTTTGTTACTACCAATGTGTGTGTTGAAGTCTCCCTGTCAAGAAGTATCCATCTGGATAGAGTAGGTGGCACCTTACCAAACATCACAACCATGACCTCAAAGATAGATGATTTCTGCAGGTATGTATACATATCTGTGTGTGTGTGTGGGTACATACATATATATATATATATATATATATATATATATATATATATATAAAATATATAATATATATATATATATATATATATATATATATATATATAGTTACCATTCAGTTTGTCATTTTGTTGGCTTCTCAGATGGTCAACGTTCTGTATGGCTTAAATCATTAGTTGAAAGATGGGTTAATATGATATATTTGAGTTGGGTTCCATTGAATATAACAGTGCAACGGAGGATTCACCATAGTCATGGCTGAACTACCATGGATTGGCATATTAAAGTGAAGGGGTACAGAGGTAAAGCCCCAGGTCACAAGAGTGTGGAGGATTTGTCCCCCACATAAAGCATTTTTTTGAGTTTTGTTTTGTTTGTGTATTTATAGTGCTCAGTTTCAGGAATCCAGTAACTTTTTTTTTTTGGTTTAAATTACATTATCAACTGTGGGTGCGTGTGTGTGTGTGTGTGTGTGTGTGTGTGTGTGTGTGTGTGTGTGTGTGTGTGTGTGTGTGCACGTGTATTGTGGCATAGTGGTAAACATTTTTTTGTAATATTTAGACATGATATATAGATTCATAGCTAGGTACTGTGCTAGCTGCCCTTGCAGGCCATTTTAAGCCTAGCCAACTTCACTTTCAGTGCTTGAATTAATCTTTTCTGTTTGGGATCATACCATACATAATTTTAGGGGACCCCCATATATGGGATAAATCATTTATGAGCTACCTGTGTCCATTAGTAGTACAGGGGACAGTCCTGGGGTAGATTTTCTATTACTCATCCACAGAACCAAGTTAAACCCCATATATGGACAGGAATGAGCTTTGCTTAACATGGATGGAGGGTCTGTTCCCGAACAGAGCCATCTTCTGTGAGATATACCTGTCTTTCCAAACCATTGATGTTGCAAACAAGGTTTAAAGCCCTAAACCAAGTAGTTATATTATCATTTGATTTACTAGTGTACAGTAGGTCCATCACTAATGGGGCAGAGGATACCGTACGTGCCAGGCACAGGTCACTTCTTAGCAGTCTGTAGGATACCAAGTATTGTGATATAGCTTTGAGTTAGTCCATGTAAGATATGTTATTTTGGCCTTGTATGCATTTAGTAAGTTACCTCTGTGGGTGTTCCAGTTCTTGTATGTGTCTAAACAGAGAGATGCGAAAGGAGGCATTATACTCAATGACTGGCCTAATGAGGACTGAGTAAAGCGAGACACTGACATCCCTGGATCCAGACACAATACATTTGTTTATAAACACTATCCAGATAAGTTCCTAAATCCCAAACAACTGGGTTATATGTTCATAGGTTCATAGTTGATTACTAGGCTAATAGTACAACAGCCTTTACAAGCCTAACCAATAATATCCAGGATACAATATTATATCTTAATTCCCCAGATATGGGATGGGGTAGTATCAGGGAAGTGGGTCTTTGGGTGTTGGAGCCCTGAGTCATTTTACAGACTGCCTCTATCCATAATTGGGAGTAAATGTATGCTTCCCCATCCATTTATCCATATTCTTTT
>NC_056728.1:30790233-30795233 GCF_019279795.1 Protopterus annectens | reverse complement strand
ACTCACTCTCATATGCAGTCATGTCAGCAGCAGTTTTCTGACTGTACATATCAGTACAATACTCAGACTGTAATATAATTCCATAATTCTCGCCTTTACTAGATCTTAACAGTTACTACATGCAAATAATTTAGTACAAACTTTTTAAACAGTTTCTGCCTTATCTTCAGATTTTAATAACTTTAGTTCATGTTAACAAATGTATGCTTATATTTCTGTCTTATCTGTTTCACAATTTTGTTCTCATATGTACTGTACTGTTGTATTTTTTTTCTGTGGAGCTTTTCTCCCCGGGCCTCCACTGAAAATGGGCTATCAACCCAGTTGGACTATCCCTGTAAACAAATGTAAAATAAATAAATAAAATAAAATTTTGAAATGTTTCTTATTCTGAGCTTTTCCTGCCCAGTTCATTTGCACAGTACAGTTATTTGAAATGTTTCTTACACTGATAAATGGTGACTTCTTACAGTACAGTACAGTGATTACAAGAGTGTTACAGCGCCCGAGAGACTTATTTCGCAGAGTTCAGTTATTCTGAAGCACTACAAGTATGCCCAAAAGCATAATTTCAGAAGCACAAAACTATAAGGACATAGTTACAAGTACTGGCATACATTTCTGACATATGTATGTATGTGTCTATGTTCATGCATATTTGCAATACCCTTCCCTTGTGTGTGTTAATATAGCAGATGGATTTTGAAAGCCCTGACCACTTGTATTTGATCAGAATATTGCAGAGAATTGGAGAATATTTGAGCAACAGCACAATATTTTTATACAAGTAGCTTATTCAGGTAAAGCTGCATGCACAGGGCATTCATTTTGCTAAACCTAGCTGGGTCAGAGGCCATAGAAAGGGAGCATTCATTTGTGTATGCACCAGCAGTATATGAAGGAGAAAGTGAAAACCATTGTATAGTTGTACAGGCTTTTTTGCTCTGTTTTTATGATTCAGAATGCTATTGACATTCTTAGGGTTTTGCTGCTGACACACTGTCTCATCCTTTCAATGGATGAAGAAATCTGCTCAATTTGTCATAGCTGGACTTCAGGCTTTAGGCCTCAACAAACTGGAACTGATAGGCAGTGTTGTTCTGGTTTAACTAGATAGAAGTCTCTGAGCAGGTGAGCTAAGTACATCATCATGGAGTATGTTTCTGAGATTAAGTAGATTCAAAGACATTGGTATTGTCACACTTTGACTTCTCAAGTAATTGCTTTGCACTCTGCACTGCACGTTCAGCTAGACTATTTGACTGCGGATATTCAGGACTACTAGTAACATTTATGAAGTCCCATTCTCTTGTAAATTTCCAAAACAGCTGACTAGCAAATGGAGTACCATTGTCAGAAATAACTTTGTGTAGACTACCATGGACTGAGAAATGATGTTTCAACTTAGTAATAACAGCAGTGGATGTTAGGTTAGGTAGTAGATCAATCTCAAACCAGTTCAAGTAAGAGTCTACCAATATCAAGTAATGCAGATTTTTCCACTCAGATATATTAGTGGCTACTGTTGACCAAGGTAGTTCAGGAACTTGACTTAGCTGAAGTGGTTCTTTTTGCAGATGCGGTTTAGTACTATTACACACTGAACAAGATGAAAGTACTTTATCAATGTCTTTTGCTAGAGAAGGCCAAAATACTAGTCCTCTTGCCCTTATTTTGGTAGATTCAGAACCAGGGTGACCACAATGCAAAATCTGGATATAGTAATGTATGAAATTAGGAACAACAATTTTAGGACCTTTGAAAATAATACCATCTTCCAGTAACATCTCATCTATGTAAGGAAAATAAGTTTGCACTTCAGGTGGCACACTACATCTCTGTGATAGCCATCCAACATTAATGTAGTGGTTGAGCTTTTGCAAAATTGGATCAGTCTTTGTATGATCTCTGAGCTCATCAAATCTCTTGGTAGAAAAATTACGCACTTCCATGACAACAAAGTCAAAATTCTCTTCATGAAGCTATTCTGTTGTATTTCTGGGCGATCTGGATAAAGTATCAGCCAGATAAATTTGCCTTTTGTACAGACCATTTAGAAGTTGTACTTTTGCAATTTGAGCATTGTTCTTTGTAATCTTGCTGGAGTGGAATGCATAGGCTTCTTTAAAATAGTAACTAGAGGTTGGTGATCCATTTCATTCTGAATAGCTCAACCATAAATATAATCATGGAACTTGGAACATGCAAATACTGTCGCCAAAAGTTCTTTCTCAATCTGTGCATACTGCATCTTGGTCTGAGTAAGAGTTCTTGATGCATGGGCTACTGGTCTGCCTTCTTGAAGAATGACTGCACTGAGACCAAATTTTGAAGCATCACAGGAAAGGGTCATTGGTTTGTTACCATCATGGTATCTTAATGTAGATGGAGTGGCAATTTTCTGCTTAAAGTCATCAAATGCTTTCTGGTGCTGTTCTAACCAAGACTATGTGACATTTTTGGGCATCAGCTCTCTCAAGGATACTGTCATCTCACTGAAGTCTGGTATAAACTTGCCTAAATAGTTGACCATACCAAGAAAACCTTGTAGAACTTGAACATTATCTGGTGCTCGCATCTCAAGAATGGCTGTCTGTTTAGACGGATCTGGTTGCAAGCCAGTACTAGTAAATAAATGACCAACAAATGGCAGACCACTTCTGAGTGGACAGGTAGATTACAAGGGGGCTAGTTGAATTGTGTCTCCCACCGACATAGTAGGGGATGCATTGTATTTCTGTGGATACAAAAGTATGTATAGATATTAATCATCATAGCTACAGGGACCTTCCTGTGACATACAAGGGATACATTAGGGATATCATAGGTGTAAACCTTGTCTTGACATAGTGCTACAATATGTGGAGCAGCATATCTGGTCCTGCAGGACACCAGAAAAAAAAACTAACACTATGTAGGCATTTTATGACATAGCCCATTTCCTAAGGCCATGGGAGCCATAGAGTGCACCTATGTTATTATCAAGGCCCTCCAAGTCCAGAGGGCCTCCAATAAGTTAACAGGAAAGAGGTCCATTCCTTGAACTGCCAAATAGTCTGTAATGCTCAGGGCATTACTTAAAATGATTCTGTGCACTATCCAGGTAGTTCTCATGATTCACACATTTGGCAATATCTGATCTAGATCAAGTGATTCATGTGAGGGGATTTCTCACAGGGTCACCTGGTTGGTAGGTACACACACATGACAGACAACCCTGTACACAGAAGTACTACACATACAGGGATCAGGCTACATATAATCCCTTGTGTATTGAACACAATACCAGATATGCCTGAAGAACCCTGCTTAATGACACCCATAATCTATCTGCTCTGACAATAGGTTCATAGTGAAGGAAATAGCCTGTAACATACTCTGACCATGAAGAAAATAGCCTGTAACACAGCCCCTGCAGAATTGTGAAGCATAGTGGAGTTGGTATTTGTAGTATTGAAGGTGTGCTTCTGATGTCCAGGCACCTCAGGAGGGGCACTGTGGTGTAGTCCAGATGTATGCAGCAAGATATTTGCAATATATGCCACACTCCATAATATGATATTACATAAACAAGTGGAACAGTAAGTGTACTTCATGGCAAGACCAGCTGTACAAGTCATAGTACCAGCATGAGGAGGCAGAGTGGAGATTCCAAGGAAGAATCTGCAGCAGCAGTCAAACCAAAGCCAGGTACAATACACAGTATCACTGGCAAAAAGGTGACAACTGGTCTACAGTTATGGACCATGACAAAGTGATGCATGCAATATGGCACCCGGACTATGCAGGACAATGCAGGGACTGGTCAAGTTTTTCATTCAGCATCACAATACCCACATAGGCTAGAGGCTATGGATATAATTTAGCTCCTAGAATACAACAAAGTGTAAAGACATCTCATCTTCTCTTTGTCAATGATTTAAAACTGTATAGCTCATCAGATGAGGAATTGAAGGTACAACTGCAGTTTGTCAAAGATGTTTCAGATGCTATAAGAATGTCATTTGGTCTTGATAAATGTGCAAATGTAACATTTAAAGCTGGAAAACTGCAGCACCAGGAAAACATCAGTTTGGGACAATAATGTGATATAAAAGAACTGTATAAATATTTGTGGATTGATGAAGGATCAACAATAAAACATGAACAAATGTGAATAAAACTTAGTAAGGAATACTTTAGAAGACTTAAATTAATCCTGTAAACATCATTGACATCTAGGAACAAAATCCAAGCTATAAACCAATTTGGTCTTCTTGTCCTAACATACAGGTTTGGAACGACTGACTAGCCCCAAAACATGTTGGATAGATTCGACAGAAAAACAAGAAGGATGCTTCATGCTCACCAAATGATTTATAAAAATCAGTGTATACCACGATTATATATTCCCCGTTCTGAAGGAGGGATGGTCCTCCTAGAACTTGATTATACATATAGATCTGCAATTGTGGGACTCCACACATATCTGCTGACCTCACAAGACCCAAATGTAGTGAAAGTTTTGAAACATGAGAATAAATCTAAGATGACTTCTCTGCTTAATCTAGCAGAAGCATATCGGTATTATGCAGGAATGCAAATCAAACTAGAAGCAGATAAAACTCAGGCAGCAATGTGCCAAAAACAAAAGAAAGAATGTAAGGTGAAGGACCAGATGAGAGGGCAAGAAAAGTGGAAAATGCATAAATATAGTTGCAAGTATAGAAAACTTCTGGAAGAACCTCATGTTGGTCAGGGACAAATGCAGGAACGGTTAAGGAGAGGCAAATTCAAACTAAGAGATGAAAGGTTAATATTGGAGGCCCAAGATAGTGGGCTATGTACACTCTGGTTTACAAAGTCCATTGAACACATGGGAGAAACAGACAGACATAGGTTTCGTAAAACTGAATTTAAGACAGTCGCACAACTCGTTGCTGGCTGTGACATACTAATGGCAGAAGGACTGTATACTGAAAGGCATAATAATGTGGCAAGACTGTGAATTGAACATATGG
>NC_056728.1:30725184-30789733 GCF_019279795.1 Protopterus annectens | reverse complement strand
AGGGGGTATTTTTTTGCTAATTGTGTAATGGCTACCTGGGAGAAAAAATATCCCCCGGATTCTCGATGCCCTGCACAGCATGCATGATTAGTGCAGGAGCCCTAGCAGGCAATATGTCTGCCGTGCGATCCAGGAACAGCCTGCAGGGGCGTGCACGAGAGCTCCTGCACTAATCATGCACTGACTAAGCCCTGGTATGCAAATTACCTCATTTGCAGGAGAAATTCATGCAAATTAGGTGATTTTGCAATCCAAGAAGCTTGCAATAGCCTGTGCAAGACAAGTGCTATCTGCAGAAATGTACTCGGTTAGAAAACAAGTACATTTCTGCAAAATCTGAAACGGAGCTATGACTGCTGCAAATAAAGGCTGCATATCATTGAGGAAGCATGCCAATGGCCAGGTATAAGGCCATTAGCATTGCAAACAATAAAAAAAAATCTCGGCTGTTTAAGCATAGGGCAGCGGTGCACAAATGGGATTGGGGGGAAAATAATAAAATAAACCTAAAATAAGCATTCTAACTAAAGTTAGTATTCTGCCATGCAAGTCAATGGCATGCAGAAGACAACCTGGCCAGTGAGTAATGGTTGCCAAGAGGGGAGGCTCAGTGTGAGACATGTAAATATGCATTAGCAGGCAATCCTATGCAAATGAGGGGAAGGATAGTGAATCCCAGTTTTCCCCAGCATGTGAGGCGGGTCCCAACAGTGTAAGAGTATGAATAGCTGTGTGCAAGACTAAGCTATAGGTGACATCATGGGGGGGTGTCAGGCATACTGTAAGCAGATTGGAGCCCTGTGGCTCAGGATTGCTCCTAGCTTAGCATAGCTAAGCTGGGGGGGGGGGTTAAACCTGCCTAGCACTCTTCACAGAGCCTAAGCAGGTGTGCGTGCCACGCACTGGGTTCTAAAGAAAAAATAAATAAAACCAGGAAATAGCAGCTCTCTGCACATTTGAGCACTCTGTTTGCACAGCCCGTCCCTGGCCTTAAACAGGAAGGCAATGGGAAGGGAAGACAGCAATAGGAAGGTAATCAAGGAGTACTAGCTTAGCTGGCAGGTGAAATGTATCAGAATCAGCCAGTTACACAGGCAGCAGACCAGCCCAGCCCAGAACACTATTATAAAGTAAGCAAACACCTTCCCCTCTGGTTTTTCCCACACTCTACACCACCGGTGTATTCAAGTGGGGAAATTTTAACAAACAAGCCTACAAAATGAGAAGGGCTGCAGCAGGCAGTATAGAACAACATGTGCAAGAGGCTGAGGGTGGTGAGGATGTGAATGCTGCTGAACAACCCACACTGAGGAGACGGAGAATAGTGTACAGACCTAGGGCAACCTACCAGGGGCTAATTGAGATGGAGATAGTGGAGTGCTATAGGGTGGACAGAGACCTCCCACAGCAAATTGTTGAGCTGTGCCGGCCACACCTGACACACCAAACTGACTGAGGGGAACCCATCCCAGTGGATACCAAGGTATGTGTAGGCCTAGGTATACTAGCCACAAGTACCTCCCAAAGCACAACTGGGGATATCATGGGGATCTCACAGGCATCAGCATCCAGAGTATTCCACCAGTTCCTGGATGCTATGTCAGCACATGCCAGTGAGCACGTATATTTCCTCAACACACGTGAGGTGTTGACCAGCAATATGCGTCTCTTCCACCAAATAGCAGAATACCCTGGGGTTATAGGTGCTATAGACTGCATGCACCTACACATCAAAGCACCACCCGGTGATCAGGGTAGGGCCTACATCAACCACAGGGGCATCCCCTCCATCAACTGCCAGGTTGTATGTGATGCCCAGGGTATTATAATGAATGTGTGTGCTGGCTGCCCTGGAAGCTATGACGATTCACACATATGGCATCTGACGCAGCTGTACCAGAGATTTGCCAATGTGGACATCCCCTACGGTCACCTAGTGGGGGATGCTGGGTACACACTGGAGCCGTGGCTGATGACACCCATCAGAAATGTGCACACACCTGAACAACAATGTCATAATGAGGTGCATGCACCGGCCAGACATATAATAGAGCATGTGTTTGGGATGCTCAGGTCACGGTTCCGGTGTCTGGACACTTCCGGTGAAGCCTTGCAGTATTCATCAGCTTTATGTACCCAAATTGTTATGGTATGTGCTATGCTACACAATATGATCCTGCAGAAACAGCTGCAGCAGGAACAGCATGGGGCAGGGCCACACATCCCCCGCCCACCAATGCTAAGGCCTGCATAGGCACAGAGTGACTCGGAGGAGGAACAACCTGAGCCTGCCCCAGTAGGCAGAAGGTGGCGTGCCCAGTATGCCCTGGCCTTGGCAAAGAGGCAACACATAGCACATGCACTGACACAGTAGGGACCCAAGGAATGACACCTCTCTCTGACTCGCACATACAGTAAAAGGGATGCCAAACATGACACTACCTGTGCTCAACCATGTATAGGGAGTGTACTAGGTGCATCCAACATAGGCAGCCCTCCAGCACCATCTACAAGTCTGGCACACCCTCAAGGCAAGTAAATCAACCTACCAATTGCCAAATGGAGTAGAATGTGTTTTTACCTGTAGCTATGGTATGGATGTGAGCATGCAAGGGAATTGGGTGGCCGAATGGTATGGCAGCAGAAAGTAGGCACCCATAGTGGCACCATGACATCTGTGAGTCACCATAGTAGCCAGTAGTACACAGGGTGACAAAACCCACTGCAGGAAATGGGCTGAGTGACATGTGTGTCCATAAGACCCACACATGCCAGTCAGGAATGTTCACATACCCAACAACAGTCTCAGCCAGCAGGACAGATCTGCCAGATCTGCTCTGAGTTACAGCACAATGGCATGAAAATTAAAGAACCAACTGATATTGCTAACATCCTGGCAGATAGGTTCAGTGCTAACATTACCCCCCACATCCCCTAAAGGGCTCATATCTATACAGGAAGAATGCAGAGGCCCCGTAATCACAACTATGCAGGTAAAAGCTGCACTTTCTAAAGCCAAAAACACAGCATCCATGGGACTGGATAACATCCCAGGCTGCATTTTACATGAACTTCAGAACGAACTGGCTCCCCACCTAAGCACCATGTTCAATCATAGCCTCACATCAGGCTTTGTGCCCACTGAATGGCGTACAGCAACAGTTATCTCACTCCACAAAGGGGGAGCCACCACTGATCCTGGGAAATATCACCCTATTAACCTGACGAGCCTGGTCTGCATGGCCATAGAACATATCATCATGGAACTCATAAACAAAGACATTGGTAACCTCCAAGCTCTGGATCCCGCCTAGTTTATGTTTCTGAAATGCAGATCATGCCTCCTGAACCTGATTGAATTCTTTGAGGCAGTCACCAAAGCCATAGATGAGGGTAAGGTGGTTTGCACAGCCTATCTTGACCTTGCCAAGGGTTTTGACACCATCCCCCATTCTGGAATTATAGCTAAACTCACTAAACTAGGTATAAATCCCTACATCACAAGATGGGTTGCCAACTGGCTCACTGACAGAACCCACACTGTAAAAGTTGCTCACTCCAAATCTGACCTCAAACCAGTGACAAGTGGAGTACCACAGGGTTCAGTCCTGGGACCTCTCCTGTTTTGTATCTACTTCTGTTAAGTACAGGCTAACACAGAAGACCTCCGGCTAAGAAGTTCACAGATGATTGCAAACTAGGAGCCATAGTCGAGTCCCCAAATGATGTGGAAATCCTATAGAAATGCCTCGCTGAGACAGATGCCTGGTGTTAGAGCCATGGCTTCAAGCTCAATGCCAAAAAGTGTATTGTCATCCCCTTTAGTAAAAATTCTGTACCCATGAACTACTACATAGACAGCAGTCTACTTAACACTGAATGTGTGATGAGACCTTGGGACCCAGGTGGACAGTAGTCTGTCCTTTGATAGTCACATCGTCACAGTAGTCAGGAAGTCCTTCTATGTGGCACACCTCATCATAAAAGTGTTCTCATCCAGGAAAAAAGAGGTCATTGTTCCCCTCTGCTTGACACTCATTAGATCCATTATAGAGTAAAACACCCCTTTTGGAATGTACCTCACAAGACATCTGCAGCAGCTGGAAAGGCCACAGAAGTACCTCACAAAGAGGATTACTGGCCTCAAACAGATGCCCTACACTTCTTCTTCTTCTTTCGGCTTTTTCCTGGTTAGGGGTCACCACAACGGAACACCTATCTGCTCATGATTGGCAGTGGAGTTTTATGGTGTCCAGTTGCCAGCCCGGTGCCCAACCTTCCACAGAAGGCACACACATGCATACACTCACACCTAGGGCCAGTTTAGAGTACCCAGAGGAAACCCACGTGACCACAGGGAGGACATGCAGACTCCGCACAGAAGGCACCCCAGCTGAGGATCGAACCGGAGAACCTCTTGCTGTGAGGAAAACAGATGCCCTACACTGACCATCTCAAAAAACACCAGCTTTACTCTGTAGCATATCACCTACTCCGAGGTGATCTCTGCCTAACATATAAAGCTATGTCAAACCCAGAGCTGTTGGACATGCTACACCTAAAGAAATACCAATCCCTCCGAGCTACACAGTCTAGGGACCTAAACCTTGTCACCACAATAAACAGGACATGGTGGAGGGATAGATTCTTGTCCCAGAGACTTCCCATACTCTGGAACAGGCTACCCATCTATGTCAAGCAAAGTTCCTCATTAGCACTCTTCAAGAAAAATCTTGATGAGTGGATGGGAAATAGGAAATACACCCCAGGGATCACTTCTGTATCTCTGCTCGACAGTGGCACAGAAAAATAACTTTCTTGGGTGGCGTAAGCCAGGGAACCTTGTTGGCTAGGCTTACGTAGGCCCTTGGGCCAATAGCCTAGTACCTACCTATGAACCTATGACAGGTGTAGACAAACCCAAACAGAGCCTGTGCCATGGCCCCAGAATGATGGCTATGGTTAACCTCCCCCCCCAGGCCTACACAGACAGACCACAGCAGGGCAGGCAGTGGGATGTTAGTTCTGAAGGGTAGGAAGTCAGACAATAATATGTAGGACAACCAAAGCCATGATCTGTAGTACACTGGTATGCCTCTAGTCAGCATGATAGTTAGCAATATAGAATGAAATGGAGTACCTGACATACCAGTACAGTCATAGCAAATGTGTACAAGTGTCACGTGTGCCCCCCACATCCTACATAGTAATGTAATAACAGTCAGGTGTGCCCCCCAACCCTGTGTAGAAATGTAGAAATAGTGAGGTGTGCCTCCCCATCCTACATAGTAATGTAATAACAGTCAGGTGTGCCCCCACCACTTCTGTGTAGAAATGTAGAAACAGTCAGGTGTGCCCCCGCTATGCAGAAATGTATTAACAGTCAAAGCCAAATGATCAATGGATACCCTGCAGAGACAGCATGCTATCTGTCGGTGTACAACACAAAGGTCAGCACTGCAGCACAAACTACCTGAACACGATCCACACATTCAATACAGATGACCATACTGGGCATGCTCACACACTTACAGAAATGAAGGCAATGTCAGTCAATAACATAATGAAAGGTTATACTGGCCATGTTCACACACTTAAACACATGAAGGCCATGACTGCAAACACCAGTGGACCAGACATATCTGGCAGTTGCAGTTATTAGTGAAGACACTCATCAGTATGCACCACTCATGCCTTGCAAACACACTATAATAAGCCAAAGGTAGATGTACATAGATGTGTGGAAGAAGGTGACTGTGACAAGGAGCCATCCAGGCCTGTCCCACCCATCACACAGCCAGAGGGCCCCAAACACATGATGTGCAGATGTCACTCACTGCAGATACTAGCCACCAGTATCTGTCAGCATTACAGACTATGTGGTGCACATGCCAGCTGTGCAACATGACTGTACAAGGAAGTAGTCATCTAGCAGCAGTATACACGTACCTGTGACATATGACCCCGTGTGTGCCCACATGTGGCGTGTCAACCACTAGATGAATGGGATATGGCCCATGCACACACCACCCTCCCCATAGCCCTAGTATGACAAGCCTGCTGAAGTCATCCAATGTGAAATACACCTTTGGGAGAGTAGTAGCCCAGTAATCTCCATAGTGTGTTCTATAACTGCATACTGCTGTAGTGTGAAGAAGTACTTAGATAGGCGTTCTAACCCCAGACTTGGCAATTGTGAGTGTGTGTGCTTGTGTGCATGTCTGACTGTGTAGAAAGCAATGCTTTTTAGGGTACTCACACTCCTTACAATTCGTATACTCAATTTTGCCAAGGCTGCTGATGTCACCAACCTAAAATTACACCTCTTTGAAGGTTATAGCCCAATAATCTCCGTAGTCCATCCTGTAACTGCATACTGCTGTAGTGTGATAAAGTACTTAAATAGGAGTTCTAACCCCCGACTTGGCAACTGCACATGTGCGTGTTTCTGTGTGTGTCTGTCTCTGACCATGTAGAGAGCAATGCGTTTTAGGGTACTCACACACCTAACAATTCATATACTCAATTTTGGCAAGGCTGCTGATGTCATCCAATGTGATATACACCTTTGGGGAAAGAGTATGCCAGTAATCTCTGTGGCACGTGCTATAACTGCGTAGTGCTGTAGTGTAATAAACTAGTTAGGTAGGAGTTCTATCCCCAGACATTGTAAGTATGAATGTTTGTGTGTGTTCCTTTGTCAGAGTAGGGAACAGTGTTTTTGAGGCCATTCACAGGCACTACAGCTTCCATTCCCCTACTTTGGCATGTCCGCTGACATCATCAACTGTGAAATACACCCTTGGGGTAAACATATCCCAGTAATCTCCGTGGCGCATGCTATAACTACATAATGCTGTAGTGTGATAAAATAGTTAGGTAGGTGTTCTAACCTCCGACATGGCAAGTGTGTGTGTGTGTCTGTCTCTGACTGTGTAGAAAGCAATGCTTTTTAGGGTACTCACACTCCTTATAATTCATATACTCTACTTTGCCAAGGCTGCTGATGTCACCAACCTAGAAATACACCTCTGGGAAGGTTGTAGGTGTTCTAACCCCAGACTTAGTGAGTGTGTGTGTTTGTGTACGTGTCTGTTTGTCTCTGACTGTGTAGAGAGCAATGCTTTTTAGGGTACTCACACTCCTTACAATTCATATACTCAACTTTACCAAGGCTGCTGATGTCACCAACCTAGAAATACTGTGTTCCAATGTCTGCGTATGGAGCAATGCAGTATAGGCTAGTCACATGCAGTACATATGAAATGCCCTACTTTGGTAATTCTGCTGATGTCATCCATTGTGAAATACACCTTTGGGGAAGGAATACTCCAGTAATGTCTGTGGTGCATACTATAACTGCATAGTGCTGTAGTGTAATAAATTAGTTTGATAGGGGTTCTACTCCAAGACATGACAGGCGTGTGTGTGTGTGTGTGTGTGTGTGTGTGTGTGTGTGTGTGTGTGTGTTTGTAACTCATATCCTGTGCAGAGGTGGCTCTGAGTGTGTGGCACCCATGGTCAAAGTGGAGTGGGTTTTGCATATGTCTTATATGGTGGCCCTACTATATATCACAATGTCAACCATACTGGGATAACAGATGTAAAATAACTGAGTGGCTGGAGTGCAAAGCCATACCCATACATGTGACATCAAGGCCAGGCAATGACAGTTAGCAACTCCAGTACTACCGAGATCACACTCTCTACCCATGTGTCATACCACACATGCCTAGGCAACAGCCAATATGTGGGTAGTACACTGCATATTGACCACTGATAGTGAATATGGAGTGATAGCAGTGGGCTACAGAGAGCATGTCACCTTGCCCATCTGTCCAATATGCATGTACATGCAGACAGTGCACCTCCCCCATGTTCCCCAATGAAAACCTGCACCACCTGTGGTGCCTTCACATGTGACCCACAATAGACATACCATGCCTGACAACATGCCCTGTATGGACAGATGACACTGACACCAGGGAATGCTGTTAGCATGCTATCAATGTAGGTGCAGGGTAAACCTGCTGCCCATAACCAGTTCCTGCCACAGGTGGGCAAGACTGGTGCATTTGATGATAATCCATGTTCACAACATGGGCCAGACACCCCAGGTACAGTTCCATGTCACTATATATGCATGTGGGAGGTGTGCACATCCTAGACAGCATCCATGTCATGGACTAAGGAACACATACATGGCAAGTGATGCACAGCATTGGCCACACACAATAGTCACCCAGGTGACTTGCTTGGGGATACAATACCCACCTGTGTGGGTAAATGCAGAAACTACAACCCTGAGCCACAATGCAGACCATTGTCATGTGGCCTGATGCCAAGGTATACCCATCACCTACCCTTGTATAGCCTGCTGGCACAGTTGACCACCATACATCCGTGCAGACATGCACCCATGCATATCACTACTGGCACCCAGTGTGTATGTGTGTGTGTTGCATGGTGCGTATGGCCACATCCACACTCACTACAAACCCCATGGGCATACTGAAGCATGCTGTCCATTGTCTGACACATCCTCATACTCTTTGCACTTATGACCTCTGTATGACCCGTGTGGTGCATGTGATACCTGCACAGTGATGTGTTGTGGCAATCCCACTACTGATGAGTTGTACTCCTGGGCCTGTCAAGTGTGTCAATGTGTGGGCATCCCTGTGAGACTGTGGATGTGTTGACGCTGGCACCTGTTCATGCAGACAGGCATGTGTACGTCACCTACCTTATATGTACTGTATCCCTTTTGCAGATGCCACTCATCATCACATATATGTCCTGAGTGCTCCACAACAGGTAACCCATGTGGCACATCCAATAACTGCATCTAACTGTGATAGCACTACATAGTTGCAGGTTTGATACCCTGTGCTGGTAGGTGTGTGACACAAACATGCTGCAGTTTTACTCTCCCGCCCCTCCCTGACAGGTATTTGCCTCTGTCTGTCTCTCCCACCCCTCTCTGGTGGACATGGAGACCCACACCTGCTATGCTTAGGCAGCAGCATGTGTATTTTAAGTGATGCTCATGATCAGCTGATGGCCTCTGCACAAATTTAAGCCCTCCCCTAGCTGATTGCATGTGGGACAGCTGTGGTAACATTCCCATAGCCAATTGCATGGAAACACACTCAAATATCTAGGAACATCATGGTGGTGTTGGCCCTCTTCATTCACTGTGAGCAAGAACTAGATTTGCTGTTTGGCAAACAGCATTTCAGATTGATTGGGGATTTACCTTTAACAACATACACTGTGGAAAGAGGGAAACAAACAGGAGGGGGATGTGCCTGACCTGACTACAGACTGTAAGTACTGCTATACTGCATTTGGAGTAATGTTGGTTTAACAGTGTTTGTCTGGATATGGTGTCGTACATGTTACAATACCTGCCATGTCAGTTCCATCTTTATGAGGAATCCCCATCTGCAGGATCATCTGCAGACTGGCCAGTGTTGTGCCTTTGGTTTCATGTGTTATCCACGGAGAATCTATCTGTGGACTGCAGAAGGTAGTGTGAGGACTGCAGTCTGTAGATGGTGAAGGCCGTGACAGTTACTGACTTCATAACCTTCATAGGATATATGTTGCAACAAACCATGTTACAACAGTAAATGTATGAGGGTATCACAGCAACATGTCAATATTGGCCCTGTGTATGTGCTTCCAGCCACACCTCTGTCAACCTTTGTACATATGTCGTGCATGAAGTGGTGCATATGTGCCATACACCATAATTAGTGTCATCATATCTGATAACAAGCCAGTGGTATATCAGACTGCTACACATGTTATATACAGTAGGGATTATATTTCATAACATAACCTAGACATTCTGTGGATGACTGGACAGTACTGAGGTCTGTGTACTTATGGTGAATGTCGGCAGTGTGTGTATTGTTAAAATGTACTTTAGCCTGTGTATAGACTGTGGTAGATGTCATTGTTCTAGCTCCCCTCCTATCTGATGTTACATGCTGCCCCACTGCATGGTACCATATTGGCATACATGTTCATACGGCCATACACACACATGTCTATATATATATATATATATATATATATATATATATATATATATATATATATACATGTCATATATATATATATATATATATATATATATATATATATATATATATACATGTCATATATAGATATGTTGTATCTGTTTACAGATTAATATATTTTCACACATCTAGATGATGGTATACGTTCTCTGTACTGTTGCATTACTGGACTGGATGATATGTTTGTGAAAACATCAGGATAATGCATATCTGCCATGGCTTAGTGGTGAATCACTTTGTGTATGGTTTGCAGGGTCCTTGGTTTGAGCTGTTTGTTTTGTTGCTGTGCAGAACACGGTCCGTTAGATGCAGACAGCTTTACGTAATTTCTAGCAGTTGTAAGCGGGTCTGCGCGGCGGTAAGCACTGCCTACACAGGTTAAGCAATATAGAAGCTAACTGACTGTAAGTTACTGTAACCTGAAGATGCCTGTGCTTAGCTCCATGCAAACCCGCTTACAACTGCTTTAAAGTGCCTTAATCACTCTGCATCCAATGGCCCATGTTCTGCACAGCAACAAAATGAATAGCTCCTGCAGGGCTCGAAACCAGGACCCTTCACACCATACACAAAGTGATTTACCAATAAGCCATGGCAGATATGCATAACCATGATGTTTTCACAAACATATCATCCAGCCCAGGTATTCAAAACTACGGGGAATATATTCCACCATGTAGATGTATGTGTGTGTGTGTGTGTGTGTGTGTGTGTGTGTGTGTGTGTGTGTGTGTGTGTGTGTGTGTATATATATATATATATATATATATATATATATATATATATATATTTATATTTAAATGGATATAACATATATATATATATATATGTCGATATAGATATAGGAATATATGCATATATGTATGCCACGATATACATATATAAATAGATACGCATACATCTATAGATATATATGTATACATCCATATGTCCACATATCTACAGCAATAAATATATATATATATATATATATATATATATATATATATATATATATATATATATATATATATATATATATATATATATATGTAAGCATATATATGGTTCACCTTTCAAAGGGAGAAAATCATTTCTCCGAAAGCTAGAAGGTCGAAAGTAGGTCTTCAACATTGCACAATCTTGGACTAGATGCATTGAATGTGCAATGAGTGAATGTCATTATGCATTCGCTCACTGCAGAATTGGCATTTTGTGTGCGGATTGCACTATAGTGGGGATCGGGAAAATGTCCCTTTCCCCACTGTAGTGCGATCTCGGTGTTAGAATATTAATGTGGGGGAGGGTGTAGCCCCCCAGATGGGGGGTGTAGGGGCGCTTACCCCCCCCGCATTATGAAATGTATTCCAACTTGTAGTTTGGAAATCAGTGAATCTGCTTTTCGATTTGCTGAGTTTTGAACCTCGGTGCAATTCAAAATGACTGATTCGTCCTTTTGGTTTGCAGAAACAGCCGTGCAGAGAAATGATTTTCTCCCTTTCAAAGGTAAACCCATATATATCTATATAGGTATATATGGACATACATCTGTAGATGAAATTGGGAACATAACCAAAACATATATGTCCACATCCACCTTTATTGGGTTTAAGAGACCCAAACAACATACGTCTGGCACGGATAGGTATTCCCCCCCACAGCCAAACACATCTGGCCTGCAATATACTACCAACCTTAGCAGATCCCATAACCAGGACCCTACATGACAAGGGTAGTACATGTTAACAGTACTCTATCCCACCTGTAGGATGTCAGGCTGGCATTACTAACATATCATGCAGTACAGTCAAGTGAAGTGTCATGCTTGGGGGAACCTCCTGGGCAGGCACAGTAAGTAGCTGGGATCCCTCATATGATCCAACAGGCCTACACCTGACATGTTGACAAGGACAACTACAATTCCATCATGTCATCTGGGAGCTATCACTCAGTAGCCTGATGAGCCTGGTCTGCAGGGACATGGAACATATCAACAATGAACCCATGGCCAATGTCTCTGGGAATCTTTAAATCCTGGACCCCGCCAATGTTGGACTTGTCAAAGGCAGAGAATACAACTTGAACCTGGTATACCTCCTTGACGCAATCGTGACAGAAGTAGATGAGGGTTAGGTGGTGCTCACAGCCTATGAAGATCATAGCAGGCTTTAGTACACCATCCCATATGTAGGAATGTGTGTAGATCTTAAGGGATCTACCTCCATTCACAGAATATGTTTCTCCCAGGACTGCTTGGCAATTGCCAACATTTCACAGGTGCCATCCCATGGACATACAGCCCTTCACAGGTCATAGATGTGTTAATGCCCTCCTCCACACAGTAGAGGTGTGCAGTAATACTGGGGTTGCTATAACTCACTGGGTGTGGCTGTTGTGGACACATTCACCATCATTGCAGTTACTGTTGCATCTATCCCCCCACATAGTTGTCTGTAATACTGTACAGTGTATGTTATCAGGTTAGTTAGTTGTTGTTTACACCATTCACAGTACTAGAGCACCTCACACCCTCCTAAGGGTAGGGCTATGCCACCGACATTGGCACACTCATGTTACTGAGGTGAGGAATGCAGCAGAGTGGGGAAAGGGACACACACCCTGCTGTTGGCATGTTCAATGTTATTCAAATAGCAGACTGCGTATATACCAATGTGTGATTGTGCCTATCCTGTCTTGGTGGGATTACATGGGCAACAGATGTGTTACCTGCACGGAGACATACCTCCATGTGTCTTGTATCTGTACTGCATCCAAACCAATGTCTCTGTGTGTTGTACCCAGCCATGTCATGTGTACCACCCACTACACTTACAGGTGTCCACTGTAGAAGGCCTGCTGACACCACTACACCCATCAGCCATGCGGCACATGGACAACCACAACACAATCAAAATAGATAATGGTGGAAAATAATACAACATTGTTAATTGCAGCTATAATGCATCATGGATGCACAGCTACACCTTCCAGGATGTTAGTATTTCAATTTACTGCTGACAACATGCTACACAGCATTCCATTGCAACACTATTGTATAGTCACCCTGTGCATCAGCACCATGTTAGCCTGTCCCTGCATCAATGTTACAGATGACAGGATGTGGCACAGGTATCATCATATGCACAGGGTGTGTTGTTGGTTTGCCAGAGGCCTAGGCTGAGCCATACAATTGACAAAGTGTGTGTGTGTGTGTGTGTGTGTGTGTGTGTGTGTGTGTGTGTGTGTGTGTGTGTGTGTGTGGGGGGGGGGGCTGAGTAGTGTTATGGGCCAATTGTGATGTCGTGTGTAGCTCTCAACTGTGGGCCTATCCATATGATAGCCAGAGGATTGGCTGTTAGGTTTTGTCTGTGCACCACACAGGTATTGTCCCAGGTATATCGGTGGCATTCAGTCTGTTGAGTGCTATCAGTACATGGCTACATCCATTTGTATTTCTGTGTCGTATTCCTGCATAAGGGTATGTTGCAACAAATCCTGTAACACCAGCAATTTCCAGGGTGTGTATCAGCAATAATGCAAATATGGCCCTATGTTCCTGCCTCTGTCCTCCACATATATGCCAGTCTTTGTCCTGCTGTGATACAGACAGAGGTTGTTAGATAATGCCCTATCATTGTTTACTGCTAACATTACTGCTACCATCCCAGTCATGTCTTGGACTCCCACACCAACCGTTGTGTTGGGCAAAGTCCATGTATATGGGGGCAACAGCTGGACAGCACATATGCGCCCTTGTACATTCCAGAGGTCACTGTGTGGTACACAGTGTTCTTTGCCCTTGCACAGTCGTTTAGGGGGGGGGGGTCAATGCCATTAACCTAGGCTGTGACACCTTTTCAGGGATATAAGTGTTAAAACAAGGGTCATTCAGTGTGATCGTGAGATGTTAGGTTAAGCAATGTTATGTACAAGATACTGTGACATTACCACAAGTGCTGCATTTCCCCCTAGGGCTTGACTACAAGGTGTAATTGGAGGCTCCTGAACTACATCTGTAATTGTTGATAGTAATTTATCTTGAAGGCAAATCCTGTGCCTACTGTTGTTCTAACTGAAGGCCTTGGCCTGGACAGCATAGTATGTATATATCCACATTGCTTGCATCTACTGTTTTGTGTGGGGCTTGTATTCATCACTGATTACATATTTCAAAATTTATGTGGTGTAAGTACTGGCATACATTATTGTATAGTACACAAATAAAGGTTTTCTGTGTATGTATGCATACCTTTGTGTCGTTTCATGTCCTTTGAATTGTGGGTGGGTATAAGTTTAATGTAAGTATTCTCATTTGTGGGAATGGTTGCCTCACTACTCATTTCACAGGTGCCAGTTACAGGGTTGTGGCTGAGGAATATACTTTGCACCCAGTACTTCCACACTTCTTCTACATATTTATGGCTACTAATACCTTTTGTCTGTGTATATGTGTATGTATCTATATATATATATAGCTATACCTATATATATATATATATATATATATATATATATATAGGTTTGAGTCTCACAAAGAATATATATATATATATATATATATATATGTATCTATATATATATATATATATGTATATATATATATATATATATATATATATATATATAATATATATGTGTGTGTATATATACATACATATGAACATATTTATCTATCTATATGCAATTGATGTTATATGATTATTTGTGAGTCATACATCTATATATATTTACATATAGCTGTCTGTCTGTCTACATTTACAGATATATATCTGTCCATATGTCCAGCTCACATTTTGGCCTGTACCTCATTCTCTTGGCAATTGATATAGTTCATAGGTTAGTACTAGGCTAACTGCCCTTGGGAACCATTTTTTAAGCCTAGCCAATTATTCTTTGTGAGACTCAAACCCTGCACCTTGTGTTTATAAGGCAAACTTCTTAACCATTAGGCCACCCTCCCAACCCCAACATGGATGATCGCAGCATTGAAGTCAGTAACTAGTGCCGACACTTTTGTGTTTCAGACTTTATCTCCTTCTACATGTGTGTTCTAATACATATAACTGTGTAACTAGCAACATTTTAAGTGTATTAGAGCAGTAGTTGACATATATCCCTATTTGTACCCACATTATGGCACACTTTGTCCAGACTTCTTGCATTAACAGGTTGTGTGGTATGATATTACTACCTTTCCTGTACTGTTGACTGATTGTGCTGGATGATAGTTTGTGAAAACATCAAGGTTACGTATATCTGCTATGGCTTAGTGGTAAATCACTTTGTGTATGGAGTGCATGGTCCTGGGTTTGAGCTCTACGAAGACAGTTTATTTTGTTGCTGGCCAGAACACGGGCTGTTGGTTATAGAGTGATTAAGGCACTTTAAAGCAGTTGTAAGCGGGTTTATGTGGAGCTAAGTACAGCCAATGTCTGGTTACAGTAATTTACAGTCATTTAGCTTCTATATTGCTTAACCTGTGTAGGTAGTGCTTACCCCCGCACAAACAGGCTGAAACCTGCTTTCTGCTGCTTAAAAGTGCCTACTACCGCTTACCCCCACGCTAATTTCTTTAAAAGAAAAGATAAAGGGGTGATAGGAAAGTGGTGAAAAAGGGACATAAACAGGGAAAGACAGTAGGAAAGATAGTTAGGGATAGCTAGGGATGTGCACGGATATGCAGGAAGGGTGTAGGGAAGGCCCATAGCTGCCCATTTCTTCTACAGCAACAGGTGTGCATATGCAATGAATTTGGAGGTACATTTGAACACTCCGACCACTGGGAGAGGGGTGAGGACAACAATAATATGTCTTGATGCCAATTAGATCAGATTACATGTGTCCAGTGGACATGTGCAAAATGGACAGCTATGTATGGGGCGTGATTTTTTTTTTGTGAACAGATTGCCCATTGTTTGTTTTTTTTAAGGTGAGATTGGGATGTTGGGGAAGGAGAGTAGGTATGCTCGGGGAGGATAAGTTTGGTAGGATGACAGACAAGACAGCATACAGCAGCGGTATAAGACACATGGGGGGAAACACCTTGGATGGGGAGGGGTGTTTGGAAGTCGCAAACCCATGGGCCCCCAAATGGAAACAGTGGGACTGAGGTCCTCACCCATGGGCAGTCACCACAGCAAAATGATGTTGCTATACAGGTTTCCCAAGGAAAATGGAATGTGCTCCAGTGGTACTCGAACCGGGAATGCCTGCTCATTAGGCAGATGCTCTGCCCACTACACTATTGCTGTTCTGCTTCATTTGCATATGTTTACCTTAATTTCATACCCATGCTCCCTTTCCCAGGCCCCTGAGCTTCGCGTACACAGCCTCCATCCATTCTCCAGTTGCTAGCCCTGCCATACCACACCTCCACACATTTCCCTCTCTGCACATCTCGGTACTCCTCCATTATACACTCTTGATGCAACCTTCTGCAGGCTCTTCATCTGGTTAGTCCACGTACGTTCGCGACTCCCCTTGATCCTCCTCCGATACTGGTGGACACATCTTTGTGACCCACAAAGTCTGGTTCATCCCACCAGGGACAGACCTGTTGTTATGTCATGAGTAGACTTTGCTGGTCTACACTGTTTCTCCCACTGGTAGCATCCTGCCAGGGGTTTGACATGCAGTGGTGTGCTCACACACCGGACTAGCCTCATCTTCCGGTTGCGTGGATGAAGCATGCCCCCATGGCGTGCCCCGCTTTTCATTCCTTGCTTCAGTATTATGCAAGAATACTGTCCTCACAGTATGTGTGGATAGGCAGTGTTCATTGATACTCATAGACTGCTCAGAATACTGTGATTGAACAATGTGCACATGTTCGCTGGTATTAATCTGCATACTTACATACATTTCCTATACTGTTAACTGCCTGTGCTGGGTGTTATGTTCATGATAACAGCAGCTGATTGTCTATCTGCCATGCCTTCTTGGTAATTCACTTGGACTATTGTGTACAGGATGGGGAGGGGACCTGGGAGTGCTGATCATTTTGTTACTGGACATGTGAGAGCTGTTGCCTACAGAGCGGGTAAGGCACTGTGGTGGAAGTGTCGGCGGGTATGCACTGGTGTGCTTGAGGCTTAGACTTGGTGACCTCTGGTTACGGCGTCTTACACTGGGTTGGCCTCCACATTGCTTAACCAGTGTGGGAATTGCTTACCGACACCCAGACAGGTGTAATCCTGCTTGCTGACGCATACCTCCACGCTACTTCATTAATATGTCGGTATGATACATGCCTAAGTCAGGTGTACATGTCAGTTATGACTGTTGGAGGTCAGTGTAAAGTGAAGTGGGATTCCAGTTTAGCAGTTCTGGATAGGTTACACTCAGGTATTCGGGTTAGGTTTAGTTAGGCCATACCTGTGTTGTATATTAGATGTGAATAGTGAAGGTGTAGGTAGGTAGGTGGAGGGGGGACATTTTAACTGTATAGTAGGCCATTGGACTGATTGGTGGGGGAGCAGTAGTACAGGTTTGCAGGATGCTAGGATTTGTATGCGAGGAAGGACAGGAGGTGTCGGTGTCACTAATTGGTGTAGGGGAATGGAGTGTTAGTTGTGGGGGGTGGACTTCGCCAGGTGGTGAGCAGGTGGTGATCCAGGTGTGCTTGAGGTTTCCCTTCATGTGTTATTTGCATGTGTCATGTGGGACAGTTGTGGTAATACACATGGGTTGGGGGGTTCCAGATTCTGACAATATAGTTGTGATGAGGGTGTCACCTACTTGTGACTGTTAACATTACCAGTCATGAAACATGGGTCGATAAGTAAGTGGTGTTATTGGGCCACACAGATGGGCTGATAGTAGGGGGACATGTTCAGGGATGTGCAGGAAGGCTGACGGGGAGGTCCACAGCTGGCCATTTCATCTACAGCGACAGCTGTGTATATACCCTGCATTTGGGGGTAAGTTTGGACACTCACACCTCTGGGTGGGTGGAGGACAGCAATAATACCTTGTGACGGCACTTAGTTTGGCTTACATGCCTACAGTGTGGTGTTGTGACCATGTGTTCTTTAGTGGGTTTGCAACAACACATCTGGTTATACCATCCTTTGCCATGTAAACTAGGCTTTGCTGCAGTGGGACTCGTACTGGGTGTGGCTGCTCGTTAGGTATCATCTCTGCCCAATGCACACTATTGCTTACATCCCTGGAGCGGTCCACATAGAACCGCTCCAACCAACACCTGCATGTCTAGGCCCATACTTACATACCCATAGTTCCCAACCCGCACATCCTCCTCAGCACTCTTCCTTACTCCGGGGTGCAGGTCGGGTCTAAACACACCACTACACACTGCCCACTCTCCGCTTCTCAGGACCCATCACGTACGTTGTCTCGCCCCATGGGTCATCAGGCTTCCCCAACCTTGTAGTCTGGGAACATGCGTGCCCTGCCATAGGTTATCTTTGTAATGACTGATAGCCCATATAGCCATAACATTTTTTGGCTGTCCCACAAGGGACATTCTTGTCTTTGTTTCAAGATTAGACTTGGCGGCATACCTCCCAACCATACCGATTTACTAGTTTTCTACCGAATTGTGGGGGTCCATATGAAGAGGTGTCACGATTCCCGAGTGGCACCCCTTCATTTCCGATTTTTTCCCTTTTGTTTTTGAATTTTTTCAATTTTTCACTCTGTTGGTGCTGACGTCATTACATGCGCAATAATGTCAGCACCATCAGGCCATCCAGCCAGTCGGAATTGAGCATGAGGAAGCTTTTCTGGCTGGCGGCAAATTATGCAGCTCTAATATGCAAGAACGTTACCCGTCCAAAATGTGAGCGGGAAGCAGCAGCTTTATGTAAGCTGGGAATGGAACCTCAAAAAGCAGCTTTACCAGTCCGAATGTGGGGCCACAGAAAGCAGCTTTACTGGTCCGAGTGCGAGCGGGAAGCTTTATGTAAGCCGGGAACAAAGTCAAACAATTTAGCTTCAGAATGCCAGCAGGGAACGAACTTCTTTAAGGTAACATGCCAGCAGGGAATGAACTTCTTTATGTAAGCTGGGAACTGCAGTGTGTGTGTGTGTGTGTGTGTGTGTGTGTGTGTGTGTGTGTGTGTGTGAAAATGCCCCGTTATGTAAGCCGGGAACTGCAGTGTGTGTGTGTGTGTGTGTGTGTGTGTGTGTGTGTGTGTGTGTGTGTGTGTGTGTGTGTGTGTGTGTGTGTCTGTATATATTAGAGAGATAGATATTGAACAGAAATCAGCAAATAAAATACTTAAATCTGCAAGTTGCGTACACAAAGCATTCATCCTCTTCTTATACATATGTTGACCATCTGATGGAACGGAGACCAGCACTACAAAATCCATTTTCTTTTTGAAGCAACAACTTCCAAGTAAATGAGCTGCTGTGTGGAATGTGTTGCCCCTGATGGAATTAATCACATACAGTAGCAGAGCATTCAGCAACTTACACTGCCAAAAGACAAAATAATTGTACTTTCAAAATGCTTAGTGTTGGAAACCCTCACAGAATGGGCAAAGATAATAAATCAGTACTCTTAGAGTAATCATTATGTCTTTCTGACTTAATTATAGATTGGTGGCTAAGTGCTGAAGCAAATTATATGAATGTATGTACTCATTATGTAAAGGGGTTATAACAATATTCATTTTCCTTACAGAGTAAAATGCACAAGTAATTTTTTGATCATAGGAAGGCAGACCAAATAAAAGTGGTTGTTGCTTCTTTGATCTGTCTATACCCTTTTATAATAGTTCTGAATGTTTATCGCTTGCTAAAAGTGATGCTGCGATTTGTGGTCAGGTCACTGTTAAAGGAATGCAAGATTTGTGCAAGGTTTCTAAGTTCAGAAAAGCATGTGGAAAAAAAACAGGGCTTATAAAAGACATTAACTGGACATGCACTAAGTGCAGTTAAATGGGAGCAAAGCTAAAATAATAATTACAAGCTGTTGTCCATTATAGACCTGTGAAGCCCATGGGATCACATGACAATGCAGAATCATTTAACGATGATGATGGGGAAGAGGTCAGCAGATGTTAAGTCAAAAGGATAATTTTACCTTAATTGCAATGGCTCAAAGCTAAAGCACTACCATTCATTAACAGTTAATCTAGCAAAGACCAAGTAATCCACTTGGTGATCAATAGTGCAGTTTACCTGTAGAGATCCCTTAAATATTGTAGTTATGCAATGCGTTCTGCCAGGATATTTATTTAGCTTTATGATTCTTTATATAAATGTCTGCACTCTGCACTGCCTATTTCATCTCCGATCAGATGGATTTCTGGCACTGCCCATGATTAATGCCAAACACACAGTCAAAGTAATGAATGTTATATCTGCAAAAAGAGGGTAAATTAGAAAAAGGATACAACATAACATTTTTTTCTGTTTTGTTTGACATTTTTCTAGTCTTCAGTATGTGTTTATTTAGTGCAACCAAGAACAGCTTGGTTACATCAGTGCCTGGATAGCCCTTTGATTTGCATTAAGCCAAAAGAAAGATGACAAGTATGGAGTGGGTAGTGAGGTGTACAAGGGCTGTGAAGCTTCTGTAGCATGACATTGTATGGACTTTCCAGGAATCCTTTCATTGCAGATTAGCTCAGTGCATTTTCCATCCTGTTACCTTAGTCTGGTTTACATTACTGCTGTATGCACCACATGATCAGGGGTAGAGGTATGTTCTCATGCAGACAAACAGCACAGTCTGACACTTGTTAGCCCCTACTGCCTCTGCCCCTAGCTACCCTATCCAGTAAGTCAAATATATGTGCCTCCACACTCCATTATTTCATAGGAATGGCAGTAGCTAATTGACAGCTTAGTCTTTTTAATATTAGCTGGTACTACTTATAGCAGAAGGTCACTTTGGACAAACTGATTTTGTGCCAGAAGACCGGCACCAAACCTGATAAATTCTGTGATATCAGTTCTAATACAGTCTTAAGAAAGAGTTAAAAATTCTTGGGTAGTACAAGAAAGAAAAAAAAACAAGACAGTAAATCTCTCTATCCCTTTCTGTCTATAATGAATTGTTTCTTTTAATATATCTATCATAACACAGGAGTTCTGCACTGAAGGTACGGGGATTTACAGCGAATGCACTGCAGAGTGTGTGTGTGTGTGTGTGTGTGTGTGTGTGTGTGTGTGTGTGTGTGTGTGTGTGTGTGTGTGTGTGTGTGTGTGTGTGTGTGTGTGTATTTTACATTGGTGTTGTTTGCTGTATACATTTGTGACTGGATATAAAGTAGAATGATGTTATATCTACCACCTGTCTTACCTGTTTCACCTGATACCATTCTCCAAAGACCTTAGTGCAACTGTGGAGCAGAATTTAAGTTTCCCATTAGTTGGGTGCTGTTAAAAAAATTAGAGAAGTGTTCCCTGCTTGACAAAGACAACTGTCTTATATCTAGCTAAACATGTTAACACTGTGAATTTGCTAGTCAGTTTGAACAAATATAGCTGTAAGTCTTGCTCAAGAGGAGATACATTAGCCCTTTACACCAGGTACAACAACTTGTATGAAGTTCAGCAGTTCAGTTGTGTATTTGTGCATTAATTCTTGCTTTACCTGCTTAATTTCTTTCATAGTACTTAGTGACTCTATATTTTTATGTATATATATTTTGTGTGTAGAAGTAGACTGTTATCATGGAAATGTTCTGAATAGGGCAGTTTTGTCATTATTGGTGCATGCATTTTGCTTCATTGCCTGCTGGAAAACTGTTCAAACAATAAACTTAAAATGCAATTGTGTGTGGAAGTAGACTGTTATGGACATGTTCTGACAGTTTGTCATTATTGGTGCATGCATTTTGCTTCATTGCCTACTGGAAAAAATGTTCAAACAATAAATTTAAAATGCAGTTGTGTGTGGAAGTAGATTTTTATGATGGGAATGTTCTGAATAGGGCAGTTTTGTCATTATTGGTTTATTCATTTTTGTTTCCTTGCCTACTGGAAAAATGTTTAAACAATAAGTGTGCTGTACTATACAAGGAATATAATTTAATAAAGTTAGGAAGGTGTATCAAAGAACGCATGTATGTTTCTTGTTTTGTGTGCAAGCCAGGGGCCTCTGATTTGAAAACAGCCCAAAGGCAATCTTTAGCCACCACTGGCCAGATGCATTTTCTTTGGATGTGGTGTGGGTTTCAATGCGGTTTCAATGAATGTGATGTGAGTTTCAAGGGCAGAGAAGTGTTAATGCCAAGTCGATTTTCATTGTGAGACAGTATTGTTTTGTTTAGCAGATAGCTATTGGTGTTCGTGCATTGTGCTACAGAATGTAAAAAAAAAATAAAATCCAAATAATCATTGTAGAAGTAAAGCAGTATGCACACATTAGTGTTTATGGTGAATGGGGTGAAATAGCCAGGTAATGGGACATTGGAATGGCTGCAGAGGGACTCTGGTGATATATTTTGGTTCTGTTCTTCAGTTTGCGTTTGAAAGTTGGTATCCCATAATTCCGTTGGAGTGGGTGGGGGTTGTGTAATCATGTATGCAAATTTTATGTTAATCAGCATACAGATTTGTACCTATTTTTCATGGGCCTTGTCCAGATTTTTGATGTTTCCAGGTTGAGAGGTATGCTTGGCGGGTCTCTCCCACTGGTAGTATCCTGTCTGTAGTCTGGGAAGCAGTGGTTTGTATACTTTTATTGTGTGTTTGTATGTTTCACCTGTCTAGCTGGGGGGGTTGAGGCTACATGTTACACATTTGTTGATTGGGTCCCTCACCCCCATTGGCACGGCCTGTGAACATATGTAAGTCTTAACTGCTGTAGCATATCCCACCTATATATCACTGTATATTTTCACACACATGCATACACATATGTTATATATATATATATATATATATATATATATATATATATATATATATATATATCTGTATATGTATGTATATATATATATATATATATATATATATATATATATATATATATATATATATATATATAAAAAAAAAAAAAAATATATATATATATATATATATATATATATATATATATATATATATATATATCACAACATGTGGATGTATGGGTGTCTGCATATGTATATATCTATATGTGGGTATATATATATATATATATATATATATATATATATATATATATATATATATATGTCAGTCTATGTATGTCTACATTTGTGCTACAGAGAGGAAGAGGTATATCTCCATGTAGTTATGGGTATATATACACACACATACCTCTACATATGTAGCTACATATCCTGTCATGTTGCCTGTTATTGCTGGGTACTGTTTCATGTGCATACTGGCCAACCCTGTGTGCCACGTATGCTTTGCGATACCTACAACTAAATCCGTTAGTATACACAGAGTCACACATGAAATCTATTGTTAGTACCAGGTAATCATTCGTCCCATGTGGGACAGCCCATACATTGGGTATACAACTTTCGTCTAAACCCAGAATTACATAGGTACCCATGGCTATGTGCATGGACTACAGCATGTACCAGACCTAGGATACTTGGATTGAGACAACATACGGGATGGGTCCTGAGATGCAGGTGTGTGGAGGGGGAGCAATGTGTGGTGGTGTGGTAGCTACGGTCTGGTAACCAGGATTGAGATGGTGGTTGTGTGTGTGCAGTGAGTGGGGGAAAGCGGAACTGTGGGGAATGAATATATGGGTCGAGGATGGCCTTGGTTGGATGGGCCTGTACTGCTCGGGCCGCCTAGTGGGTGGAGGAGAGGGGGATGTGATGTCAACATGTGGAACATAACTGAGGGCTAATTTAAATCCCTATTTCTAGTGACACATGTACATTACATTGAGCTTGGTAGTGTTTTGCAGGGCGGACGTGTTTGGGTGGGGGGCTATACCAATTTGTATATGACGTATATTGTTTGGGGCCTGTCAAGGCCTTTCACAGTGCATGTGGAAATATATGTGTCTGTTAATCTACCATTGCTATTTACAGATGTCTGGCCATATATACCTCTGTGGGTGTATATATTTGCTTAGATATTTCTAACTCTGTCTATTTATACCTATGGGGACATTTATCTGCGTACATATGTGTAACTTGCTGTGTATATGTGGATGTATGGATGTTGACATATATATGTGTAGTTGTCGGCAATTGCATGTATATCTGTTCATATATTTGTATATATCTCTGGATTTATATATATATATATATATATATATATATATATATATATATATATATATATATATATATATATATATATATATATATATAGTATATATATATATATATATATATATATATATATATATATATATATATATTATATATATATATATATATGTGACTACATCTATAGATATGTTGTATCCATTTAGATAGTAATATATTTGCACACACATGTCCATCTGGCTGTAGGTATACATTCTCTGTGCTGTTTAATAACTGGACTGGATATGTTTCTGACACCATTGGCACTGTTTGTATCTGTCTGGCTTAGTGGTAGATCCCTTTGTTTGTGGTGTGTAAGGTCCTTGGTTCGGGCCTTGCAGGTGCTGCTTATTTTGTTGGTGGTGCAGAACACCAGCGGTTGGATACTGAGTGATTAAGGCACTTTAAAGCAGTTGTAACTGGGTTTGTGCAGGTTTGCATGAAATTAAGCACTGCCAACTTCCGGTTACAGTGTCTTATACTCAGTTGGCTTCTACTTAGCTTAATCTATGCAGGTAATGCTTACCCCTGCGCAACCGCACTTCAGCATGCTTACTAGTGCTTATATATTTGTGCTTAGACCTGCTTACAAGTGCCTTATTCATTATGACACTGACACTTCATATGTGCATTTAATGCGGTACTCCAGTTCACATTTACATGTTATTTAGTAGGTTATACAGCAAACAACGTGAAAAAAATTGTTCATATATATAGATTTCACATGGAAAATAGTATGTGCTGCTGTGGGACTCGAACCAGGAATGCCTGCTCATTAGGCGGATGCTCTGCCCACTACACTATTGCTGTGCTGTGGCACTTGCATATATCTTCCTTGTTATCCTCTTCAGCCTTTTAAGCTGCTTTAACCGTAGCTCAGCGATGGGCACACCCGCGCACCTTCAGTTAACTGTACTCGGATTTAAATAAATATAGCTGATTTTCTTCAGTTTATTTATATGTCCTGTTGCTGTTGTACACATGGGAAACTGTTGGTTGGGATATGCAGACACCTATGGGTGGCCTCGCTCATTTATTTCCATTTTCTGCTGTTCTATATTGCATGGGCATGTTTAATCTGAGAGCTCTGCTCTCAGACACGCCCCCTGCACTCATACACGCTCCGTGTAGCATTGGGAGTTCAGGCACCATGCCTTCATTGATATGCATGGCGTGCTGCCGTCCTTCTCCTAAACTGCCGTCCCATGTAGCACTAGACTAGTCCTGCACGGAACAATATGTGTTTAGTTCTAATTGTAGAAGATCTTGGTCCTTTTATACCAGATATCTGGATGACATTTGCATGTTTGGATTGACAAAAAGGAATAAAATAGACAAGTTTTTAATGTATATTAACAGTACTATATTGTTTCTTAAATTTACCCTTTCTGCGTCTACAGATATGCTACACTAGCTGGACATAAAATGGAAAAAGGATGTGGGGAAGAATGGGTTTGTTTCAGTAATATATAGAAAACCTATCTTTTACCATCCACTTTATAAGAACAAAGCCGTGGTTAAAGTACAAGTTGTCAGAGCGGTGAGGATGGTCTCATAATCTTCAGATTTTTGGAAAAATGTAAAAAAACTTAAGGGGATGTTCTTAAGAAAGGGATATCCGGAAGAATCTTGTAGTACAGAAATTCATGAAGAGGTGATTAAGAGGGAATCTGGGATGTACATGCTCTTGTTCTGGAACCCATATACAAGTTATGGCAACTTTGAATAAAGGTGATGCTAATTGGTCAAAAGCCTTTATTATTACATATAGTTCTGGCTATGTGGGAATAAGAAATGTTATTGTAAAAATTGGGGGTTTTTAACCACTTTGATGAAGTTAATAAAAAGCTCAGACCATCCCTGAAATTCACTAAGTAAAGGTGTTTGCTTGAAAAATTGAGTGGAGTACTCAGAGTTGGTTAATCAACAGGTTGGTGAGTAAAGATGGGCTATATCAAAGTGAAGTTTTCATATGGTCATAGGTAAGTACTAAGCTACCTGCCCTTGTGGACCATTTTAAGCCTAGTCAATTTATCTTCATGACAATTAAACCATGTACTTCTTTTCTGTGGATACACTTTAAGCACTTTAACCATTATGCCAACCCCCCTAAAGGATAAGAAGTGATGTTATTTTTTTATGATTACCCAACATAGGTTCATAGATTAGTAGTAGGCTAACTGCCCTTGAGGCCCATTTTAAGCCTAGTCAATTACCTCATATGAGAATCAAACCCTGTACCTTGTGTCTGTAAGGTAAACGCTTTCACCATTATGCCATATTGTAAATATATTGCGAGCACGAGGACAGCTACTGTAGGTGATGTTCTTATTCGTCCTAAGTCTTGGTGTAATTGCATGATAAATGGTCTTGCATACACAGCCCTTTTTCAACAATTTAAAGGTTTTTACATAAGGACGATTGCAAGAGCTTTTGAAGATAGGATTTATGAACACATTTGCAACACAGGGAAGAACAATATTAACAATGCATTGCCAAAACATACAGTGGATTTTCCGAGTCATCATTTTTTATTTTTTGGGCTAGAGAAATGTTTTATGGGGCAACAGGGTTACAGTTGAAGCTTCGTAAATTATATTGACAAATTAGAACAAATGCAGTCGAAGCTCCTGGTTTAAATGGGACAATTTCTATAAACTGCTTACTCAAAATGAAATCTTTGAGCTTGTTATGATTATCAAATATAGGTTTTATGGAGGTTTCTTTGTGGTTTTTATGTTTGACTTTGGATATTCAGTGCAGTTTAATTGATGAGGTTTTTGATTGGATTTTAAACTAAATATCTATGTCATATGATTGATTGGTGGGAGGTATTTAAGTTATTATTGGAGAGAGTTTTACATTCTGAAGAAGTTTCATAACTGAAATGAAAATGCTAAATAAAATGTTACATTTTACATCTTGTTGCAAGTCCTGGTGTGTGGCGTCCTTACTTGGTAGTCTGTTTATATACTTGGTGGGTTTTTGGCAAATGTAGTTTTAATTGTGTTGATGAGAAAGTTTTGGGCTGTGTAAAGCATTCTATTTTTTATGAGTTTTTCTTATGCAATTTTGTATAAGCAGTTCGGATTTAAGATTATCATCCCTAATAATTTCCTATAACAAGTGAATTCAGTGGTTGTATTATTAAGAGAGAGGATTTTAAATTTTGTTATTTTCATGTTGGGGAAAAAAGTAGTAGTTTTGTTTTCTTTTTTGTTAGGATTGAGCATGGGTTGTGAGTTACAAAGCCATGTCAGTGGCTGTGCTTCCTGAGTAATTTTTGGGAGGTGTGCCTTGTTGTCAGATGTGCAAGTAAGTGTGAAGTCATCTGTTGTGTGGATGTGTGGAGGGTGTTGACAGAATGTTAAAGAGGAGGAGAAAAGTATAAAGCCTTATGGTACACTTGTGGTGACTGAGAGGTATGGAGAGAGAGAAGTGCCATTTTACTGACTGACCTATTGTCAGGTAGCTTTTGAACCATAGAAGATGGGTTGAGGCAGACCTAATGAGAACATTTGAAATTGAAGTTTGTAGTGATAAACTGTGTCAAAGGCTTTAAATGTCTAGAAATAAGAACGACTCTAGTTTACCATTATCTCTAACTGTATAGACAGTATCTATACAGGTTAAAAGTGCAGTGTTAGTACAATGCAAAGGATGGAAGCCATGTTGTGTGGGGGATAGGAGTTCTTCCTGCAGGAGATAGTTTAGTAATTGTTTCTGAGTACATTTTCAAGAATTTTGGAGAGGAGGTTAAGATTGCTGAAGATCTAAAATTAGATATGTCTGTTGAATTTCCTCCTTTGTGCAGAGAGTTAATGTGTGAGTTTTTTCAGAGAGAAGTACTGTTGAATTCCTGGATTTGAACTATTTATAAGAACTGAAACAGGATAGGCAATGCTACCAGCTGCTATTTAAAGGTGCTCACTTGAAAGTTCATCAGCTGAAGCAGAGCATGATTTGAGTTTATCTGTAGTTTTATAGAGGATATAGGCACAGGTCTGAAGGGGAAAGTGGATGTGGTGATATGTAGCTGTTGGGCAGGGATGGGATTAGATGTTGGGGAATCCTTGTCTAGGAGGCTATACTATATGAAATAAGACCTGAATTATGTTGCAGTTTTGAGTAGCAAGTTATTGGGAAAGGGGTTAGGGTTGAATTTATGGTCAGGATGTAAGATTTCTTTAATGACTGACAAGAATTATTAGGGTCATGTTCACTGTTTTTCTGAATGTTGTTATAGTATAGTTTTTTTGCTTTCATTTATTTGCTTTTTAGTACATCTGTGAAGCATTCTGAAGTTTTCAGATATTGTGGTGTTTTATACTTTTGCTATTCTTTCCACACTTCTTCATCCTGCATTTGCATTCTTTTTGTTTTGGATAGCCAAATTGCATTATTTATTTCTAGTCTCTTCATTCTAGGAGGTGCAAGGCTATTTAGGATATTTAGGAAAAGTTCCACCCTCAGGTCAAATTATAACAGAGAGAAATCAGTTTATAGTCAAGACAAAGCAATTAACACATTGGCACAATGCAGAACAGTTTTTTCTTTCATTTCTGGAATGTAGAAACCTGGCAGCGAGGCAGACTAAGTAACTGTCATATACAGTCTAATCTGTTGGCTAAGAGAAAGGGCAGTGGCCAACTTAGTATGTGGTCCTTAGACAGCAAGGCCTATTCTTTTGGAGGGGGGATGTTATAGCCACTTTCCAGAACTTGGCAGGCACATATTTGACTAACTGAAGTTAATGCATTGCAAGGTTCTTCAAGTTAAATTTGCTTACATTATACAATCACAAAATTCTCACGGAAAACATTTGGGAGTTGGGCCTTGTGGCAGAGCTCCTGCAGCACTGGAGTCAGTTGTAGTGATCACAAGCTATAGTACAATGACAGAATTCTCAGTAAGTATGTTTGGGAGTTGGGCCTTGTGGCAGAGCTCCTGAAGTATCAAGGGTTGGATGTGGTGACCACAGGCTCTGCACTGTGAAGGAAGATGATGACTGAGTGGAAGAGGAGACGATAGTACTATAATACATACTGCACTGGAGCTGTGTGCTTTAAGGCATTCGATAGAATACTAACACCACCATGAGTTCCATGTGGACATGGACTATAACCATTAGGAAATGATTCTTGCATTAAGGACTCATGTGGCAGATACTGATGCAATGCACAATTCTGTAAGTAGGACTGCCATTACTATCATGACTGGCAACAATACCATGGAGCTCCTTGTCCAGAGTAGACATGTGCCTATGGTGCCTGTGTATTCTGCCCTATGCAGGTATGCAGGGGGCATGCACAATGCCTCTATCATGAAATGAGAGGAGCCCTGACACCACTCACTCTGGGCTGCCACAAAGATCTGTACCCTGGTCCAGGACACAGTGATACCCTGTCTTTGTCAGAAAAGGTCAGACATTCTGCCACCCTTTGCAAGCCAAGAAGATATGTATCCAGGCCCAGAACATGCAGTGTTATCCCATCCCTATCATAGGAGTTCACAAGCCATTTTGTAGGAGTTTAGATGCTCTGCCACTACTTGCCAACCAGTAAGATCTGTCAGAAAGGCATCCCAGCCATCTGTTAGGAGGTCACAAGCCCAGTTACTGATGGTCATTCCCCATAGATATACAGACCATTGTTGCTACAGCCCTTGTCCGTGTGATGTGTTTTCACTGCCCCCCATGTGTGTCCTGTGTTCCACCTAGCTTGTTTTGACAGTCTCATGATATTGAGTTCCCTTTCCCATTTGCAAATAATGACTGTAGTCTACATCACCATCCATGCTATCAAAGACTGACATGATGACTGATGTATAATATGACCAGACCATACACTGACCACCATAATCTAATTCTTGTCTGCCACAGCAAATGACACTAACTGCATGCATCATATTTATTTTGTACAGCGTTGTCTCATTATAACTGCCATGACCAATAGTTGTCAATCAGACATCACTGCTTCTCTGGTGTCATGTGCTGCACCCGTCACTACCAGTGAGTATAGTGTCAGCTGCTTATAAATTCCAGCTACACACATACACATGTGTGCATACAGATACAAACACACATACACATGCATGCATACACACACAAACACGCATACACATGTGTGCATGCAGACACAAATGCACATATACATGCATGCGTACACACAAACATGCATACACATGCATGCATGCACACACACACACATATACATGTGTGCATACACACACACACACACACACTATATATATACATGCGTGCATACACACACAAACACACACATACATGCGTGCATGCAAACACACACACACACACACACACACACACACACACACACACACACACTCACACACACAAACACACACACACACACATAAATATATATATGGGAGGGTATACTATCATAACTCTGAAACGCATTTCGCTGAAATGCACTTATAATGATTCTTAAAACTGAAAACTGACTATACTGACTTCCGTAATGTTGAATCCGCATTCAGTATGTGAATTCGACATCATACAACATGAATAAAATGCAGTCCTACATTGCACCATACATAACTTGAAGATTTTGCAGGGGGGCAAGCCCCCCTGCACCCCCCCCCCTGTTGGGGGCTATGCCCCCCACACCCCCTGCATAATATATATTCTAACTCCGAGATCGCATTACAGTGGGGGAAAGGGTACAATTACCAATCTACACTGTACTGCAATCTCTAGGTCAATGACCAAACTCATGTTTGCGAATGCACTGAGCATTCGCTGAAATAAGCCTCGCACAAGATAAGGATGAGCAGCACGATTCTGCCATATGACATTCAACTACACGTGGTCGCCGAGATCACCCTCAGCAATTTAATTGTAAACCATATGGGAGTCATTGGTTTGGTCAAATATTCAGAATATTAAATGTTGTTTGGCCAAATATTCAGAAGATCAGACCAGCATTTAAAATTGGTTGACAGGATTTGCAGAGAGAGGGATTTTGCCCTTTCCTCTCTGTAGTAAATTATTGGAGTTGGTATATATATAATTTACAGGAGGTGTTTGGGTCACAGAGGGGTTTGTCACCCTACATAAAAGCTGTTTTTTTTTAATTTATTTATGTATTTATTTTTTAACATTTACAGATCTCTCAGTTATGACCTGCACATATCCCAAACAATCGGAAAGGTCCACATAAAACTTAGGGCACTCTATAGAGCCAAATCATTCCTCACCCAAGCCACCAAAACAGCCATTCCTGAAGCCACTTGTTATCCACTTTGTTATATGCCTCCCCAATTTTTACAAGTTTAAAGAAAACAAATCTTAATAAACTGGAAACTTGCTACAACAAAATAGCCAGGTTTGCCACCAACCTCCCAAACAGAACACATCACTGTTCCGCCCTCCACAAATTAGACTGGTTGGAACTCTATTGTACATCAACCAACTCACAATTTGCCATTCCATCATCTACATACCTGATAAATGTCCAACCCTTAGGAACATAGTAAAACCCTACACTTCCAATAGAACCCTCCGCTCATCTAATAAACCTCTTCTAGATGTCCTCAAAGTCAACAGTAGCTATGGGGGATGGCTTATTCTCAAAGCATAACTCCAAAATTTGGAACTCAATTCCCCAGTCCATTCTTTGCACAGCCAATCCCTCCAAATTTAATACCCTTCTCAAGTCCTACTTTACCAATAACTGGCTATGCTCCTGCTTACCACCTGGCTGACAACTCAGTAATTTTTCTTTTTTTTTTAGCTCTCCTCACCCTATATTATTTATTTCATATGATTTCTTATTCTTCAATTCACCCCTGCCTGCATCCTAAATCCACCTTAGTATTTGTATATTCTCAGTTTTCTATTTGTTTATTTTTTGACAGGGCAGTCCTCCTCATCCGTAAGTAGAACCTTTATTAATGTATTGTTTCTTATGTGTTTCAGTCATAAACCTGCAATTATAATGTGCAACTTGTGTCACTTACCATCCTTACTGATCATATCTACTAGTGTTTGCTTATTTTGTTTTTTTCCTTTTTCTCATTTCTATTTGTATCACTGTTTTTCCTTTTTTCACTTCTATGCAATGTTTGTTACTGTTTTTATTTTGCTACCTTGTCTTTTATTTCTATGTTTATACTATTTATCTATGAAATCTGTTGATGTTATATCACTGTTTACCATATAACCTGTTTTTCTTAAATGCTATTGTTTACATTTCTATTATATGTAACTTGGGGCTTTTCCCCCGGCCTCTGCTGGAAACGGGGTTCTTTGGCTCTGTCTGGCAATCGTGGTAAATAAATGTAAAATAAATAAATAAAACATCTTTATTACGCAAACATTTTTAAAAGTGATATGGGTACATAATACAGTAACAGAAAAGAAAATAAGTCATAATAGCATTTCCTTTGTTATTTTCATGCAGTATACACATATATTTGCTTTTTAACAATTTTCTTTCACTTTATTACATAAATTGCTCATTTCCTTGCCTTCCTTTAAATTTTACTCCTCCTACTTCTGAACATTGTTCTATATTTCCCAAAAAAGGACTAGGAATAGGCTGCAGGTTCCAGTATAAAGATTATTTATTCTAGAACAAACCACAGGATAAAAAAACATAAGCGCTTTCGTAGGTGTGTACCCCACTTCATCAGATGTATGTATGGTTTTAAATATTTGGGTCATGCGATTATTTAATAGGATGTGACTAGTGCTTTTAGAGTATAACATGAAGGTTAGGATGCATCACAATTAGATCTGATGAAGTGGGGAACAAACCTACAAAAGCGCTTATGTTTTTTATCCTGTGGTTTGTTCTACAGTAAATAATCTTTATAAAGGAACCTGCAGCCTACTCCCGGTCCTTTTTTGGTTTATATACTTCTGGGCTTTTTTGGCTTCTTGGACCTGGAGACCTGCTTCTGGTGGTAGCTGTTTTTTTTATATTTATTGTTCTATATTTATTGTTCATAAAAAAATCCATTTACTTATAACTAATTTGCTCCTTCTCTTTTCTAAAGATCTCACCTCCACTTCTTTTATCATTTTTACAATATTCAGTACTTCAGTTACAGTTGGTTTAAATTTTGATTTCCTTTTTATAGTAATTGCTTTTTTGGCAGCCAGTAGTCTGTAACTTAGTAAGGCATTACTATATCTGGGCAATTTGGATCTTATATCCCAGCTCAAAAGAAAAGTTCCTTAGTTACAGCCATTTGGTCCTCCAGCATTACTGGCAAAGTACTGTGTAGCAAACTTTTAAAATCTGCCACCTCTTTACATTCCCAAAAACCCATGTTCCTAATTACCCCTGCCTCTCACATCACACCTCTAGCATTTTCTGTCTACCTGAGGAAAACTTCTCTGAAATCTACTTGTGGTATAAAATATCTATGCAGACACTTCCAAACAGAAATTCTAAACTTTGTGGACTTTATTGCATACTTGGGAGTTGTACAGATGTCCTTCCATTGTTCCTTTGTAGATTGCTCTCTCATTCTGTCTTCCCAGTCTTTCATAACCTCATCTAATTGATACAGTTATCATACAATATTTATATGCTTTTCTTTAATTTAACAGCCCCCTATCCTTTTTTCTTTGCCTATACTCTGTTATCAATCCCTGGTAGGGAATGCACTCTAACATGCAGTCCAAACTTCTGCTTGGCCACATTGCACTATTGTCTTTCCCTCTCTAGTTATTTACTCCCAAAACCTTGGCTCCTTTGCTAATTTTCTCCAGTAAATTCCAGCCACCTCTTATTTACTTTTTATACCCCTACTTGCAGTCATCTGTGTTGGTAAAATCTTCTTTGTCCATTTCTATGTTGACTTAGTTCTTGGGATACTTTCTGCTACTTTATTAATATAATATTCTGTATTATTTTTATTTTTCTCCTTAAGAATCTGCATCCAAAATCCAATTCTTTAAATACTTCCCAACCCTCCACCCCCATCTCCACTTCAACTTATGATAGTTGCATTGCTCTAAAATATCCCTTCAAATTAAATAATCCTAAACCACCTCATTCTATGGAGATAATCAACTTATCCCTCGTAACTGTTGCCCTTTTCCCCTTTCAAATAAATTCCTTCACTCCTTTATTAATTATGATCCACAACTTCTCATCTGGCTGATAAAAATCTGCCTGATCAGTGTATAAAACTAAAGGGACTAGAAACATTATACGTCCTTGTATCTTACTATCAATAACCATAATCAAAAACACCCAGCTTCTCAATTTTTATATTATCTTTTGTTTAGCACCTTCCCATAGATCCTAAATAACCATAAAAAACCCTTTTAATCCATTCACCTAAATACTTCATCTTACTATATCCCCATAACTATGTAGGTACATAGTTTACTGCTATAGCCTTTGTTTTATTTTCTTTTTATTTTTATATCCTGTAAAGATGTAAATCAGTCTCAAAATGTTCTAGAACACTGAGATATCCTTTTATGGATTTAGCAAGTACAAAATAATTCATAATAAAATAAAGCTAACTTTTCTTGATTGCCTTACCAGTTATATCCTTGAATTTGTGAGTCTCCTGTTTTCATTGCTAGTGGATCTAAATCTAAAGCAAATAACAAAGGGGAAAGAGGACATGTCTGCCTTGTTTTTCTGTTCAAACTCAAACAAGAACCCTTCCTCCTTAATGTATGCCTCTAACCCTTCCTATAGCCACTTCATTTACCCTATTTTCTATCCGGGAATGCAAATGCTGCCATTTCCGTACTCATAAAATTCAAGTAACTCTGTCATATGACTTTGCTGCATCAAAACACTTCAACAGTAATGGTGGTTTCTTATACTCTTCTTCCTTCTGGATCGTTATTGTTCTATTGATCTTTTAAAATCTTTACCTCTCCTCTACAAAACCACACTGATCCATATTTGTCAATTTTGGCAACACCTTTGACATTCTCTTAACTAGTATAGACATCAACACTTTTATATGAAGCAAGGTTTCTAGCTGATACCTCCCCCTTTTAAATATTGTTAAACAAAACCCACCAGATCTTTATAATTTCTTCCTTCACAATTTGCAAATTTCCACAGGAATACCATCTGTTGCAGGACACTTCTCTGTTGATTGATTATAAACCATTGTTTTATCACATCTGTTACTATATTGGCTATTAATTGTTAAGCCTCATCTGCCACTTACCTTGGCATAATTAAGTCTTCCATAAACATTTCCATTTGTGCTTTTACTTGGTTCCAACGTTCCTCTGCTTTATACAAACCTTCATAAATTTTCTGAAATATGTATCTCTAATACCTCTATAATATCTCTGATTATTTTTCTTTTTATAAGCTCCTTAAGTTTGGTAACAACCCTTTCTACTTTCTGTTGCCTAAGTCATTACATTAAAAGTTTTTTGTGCTTTGGAGTTGTTATTGAAAATTGTTGCTAAACAACAACCTTTCTAAACTCATGCAGAATACACAATTACTCCTTTATTTTCCCTTTAGCACTTCTGTGATAGTCCCTTTATTCTACAATGCTTTAACCAAGGTCACCTCCTCTAAATAATTGTTATTATTTCTTCCCATATCTCTTTCTATTTTTAAAATCCATTTCCATTTTATCCTACTCACTAGCTACCCCTTCTGAGTAAATTTCTGTCTTCTTTAATAACTTTCAAATTATTTTCATTACCCATTCCTATGTTTAACAGAAAAATTGGAAAGCACCAGTGAGTTTTGAACATTTGTGCTTTCAACTTAATGCCCTAGAGCCATATACAGAACCCAGCACCCGCTCACACACACACAAATGCAGATATGTGCACCACCAGTTGGCAGACTTTTTCTCTGTTAGATTCTAGATAATTTTCATGACTCGAACCAACACATCACCTGCATCCCTCAGTACATATCTATACACAGACACATGCAAATATATGTGTGTGTTTGTGTGTGCGTACACATACACGCACGCACACACACACACACACACACACACACACACACACACACACACACACACACACACACACACACACACATATATATATATATATATATATATATATATATATATATATATATATATGGATCTATTTCAGATAACTGAAGTTTCAAAACATCGAAATTCATATGCCAAGACCATATGACTGAAGTTCTGAAATTTCAAACATAAAAGAAAAAAAAAAATAAAAACAAATTTTTTTATACGCTTTTTCAGGAGAGCAAGCCCTCCTGCACCCCCTAACCCCTGCAAATTAAATATACCAACTCTGAGATCGCACTATAATGAGAAAAGGGGTAAATTTCCCATTCTGTGTTGTGTAGCAATCTCCATTCAAAATGTTCGAATTTTCTAAACTTCAATCAAATGGTCCCGACCATATGAATTTCTAAGTTTTGAAACTTCGATAATCTGGTATGGATCCATATACATACATGCATACACCCACACACACACACACACACACACACACACACACACATATATATATATATATATATATATATATATATATATATAGACATATATATATATATATATATGTGTGTGTGTGTGTGTGTGTGTGTGTATATATGTATATATGGATTCCATGCTGATGGTTGAATGTTTGGATGACAACTGTTTAGTTGGATGTGTATGATCGACTAAATAGCAGGTCAACAAGTGTCCAAGATTGAATAATTCCTGGGATTGAGGAATATTTATTTATTTTTTTTATTTTATTTATTTTACATTTGTTTACCGGGAAAGTCCGACTGGATACATGTCCATTTTTAGCGGAGGACCGGGGAGAAAAGCTCCAACATCAGACAAAAAAACAGCAAATATGAGTTACATAAATACATGCCAGTTTTATGGTTGGTTACAAGATACATGTCATTGTGTTCTACAAACAAGGTAGGAAATTTACTAATATAAGTAATATAGGCAGCATCCTTTAACACATATACTAAAAACAACAGCCATAAGGTATTGGTAAGAAGAAGACTATTCCTGTAAAAGAACTAGTAGACACAGGATAATGGTCTATCATGAGATTTTTTGTTACAGGAAGAATAAAAGAGGATTTAGGTTAGAGAGAGTAGAGAAGACACTTAGGATCCTAGCTAGGAGTTAATCAGGAGATATGAAATATGAAACAAAAAAAGGTGCACGCAAGGCTAGTGCTCGGCTGAGAAACAGCAACCAACGACAAAAAAGCCAGCACAGCGTGGAATCCACAAAAAATTATTTATTTGAAATTCAGTAATAGGAGGAAAAATCCCCACTATCAAAAAATCCAAACCGGTTTTGGCTAAACACAGCCTTCTTCAGTGGATCAAGCAATTATAAATTACAACCAAACAACTCAGTATAAATAATCGAATTTAAATAAGGCGTGCAACAATCATTGGTCCTTCAAAATTGGTCATTAAGACCAGGTGGAAATAAAGCTCCAAGTTTAATCATCCATTTTCTTTCTTTCTTTGACATTTAGCAATTCATGCCAACCTGCCTTATCACTACATCAACCTTTAATACAATCAATAACAATAAATGAAAATGAAGCTGCATGATGTTTAAGAACGTGTCTGTAAAGAGCATTGTTTTGACGTCTATTTTTTATATCACTAAGATGTTCCCCAATTCTCAGATGTAATGTCCTAGAGGTTTGTCCAACATAGAATGAATAACAAGTACATATGGCAAGATAGATAACCCACTCACTACTACAATTGGCCCAGAACTTAATATCAAAAATCTCAGGGGTGTTTCGGCTGGTGAATTCACTAGTCCTTGGAACCCTAATGCAATATGAACAATGACCACATGGCATAGAACCAATGATCGGTCCACCAATTAAAGAAAATTGGATGGGGTCCTTAATGTCCGAAACCAGCCTTTTATAATGACTAAACATTGAACCTAATGTTTGTCCTCTTCTATAAGAGAACATACATTTATCTCTCAAGAAAGGATGTAATCTATCCTCTGCCATCAAAATATTCCAATGTCTATTGATTATATTCATAAAACCCCTAGTATTACATCCATAAGTTGTAATAAAACGTAATGGTTCAGGAGAATGATCATGACTTTTAATGTTATAACTTAATAAATCCAATCTATTTTGTGTGGTGGCCCAGTTTTTAGCAAAACTAATAGTACCTGGACGATAACCTCTCTCTTTGAATCTATGAACCAGATCTTCTTTAATGGTATTAAAAGTTGAATCATTGGAACAAATCCTCCTAGCCCTGAGAAATTGGGATTTGGGGATATTCTGGATGATATGTTGTGGGTGGAAGCTGGAAGCATGTAAAAGGGAATTGAACCCAGGAAATTTCCTATATAAAACTGTGGATAAAGTATCATCATGATTCCTAATAACCTCCACATCAAGGAAAATCATCCTAGAAATATGATAATTTACCTTGAATTCAATTCCCCAAACATTATCATTAAGGTAATCAATAAACTCTAAGAGATAAACCTCATCAGCCTTCCACACCAACCAACAATCATCCAGATATTGACGCCAAATGTCCATCTCACACATATAGATGTTGTGTTTATGATCATAAATCATAACCTCTTCGATGTAAGCCATAAATAAGTCAGCGTAAATGGGTGCGAAAGATGCACCCATTGCTGTACCTTTAATCTGCAAAAAACACTGTTTCTCAAAATAAAAAACATTACTAATCAGTACATATTCGGCTAAACAAACCAAAAAGGTATTAAATCCAGGTGAATAAAGACCGGATCGGGACAACCAATAATCCAAGGCCTGCAGACTAGCCCAATGTGAAATATTGGTATAGAGAGAGGTTACGTCCAGAGTACATAATAACCAATGTGGCTCAAGTTGTGTATCATTAATAATGTCCAAAAACTGAGTAGTGTCTTGAATCCTAGACCTAATAAATTGCAAAAGGGGTTTCAAAAAATGTGTCAGATATTCAGATAAGGGTTCAGTCAGGGACCCACGTCCCGAGACGATAGGTCTACCAGGTGGATTTAGGGCATCCTTATGTATTTTTGGCAGTAGATAAAAATACTGTTGTTTTGGTGAAGAAACAATCAATTGTTGCTTCACAGCCTCGGTAATAATGCCTTCCTCTACTGCCTTAGACAAAAAGGACTCAATATCATGTTGGAAACGATGGGTAGGGTCCAATGACATGGCCCTATAATAAGTTTTATCCATTAATTGCCTCATAGCCTCATTATCATATTTGGCCTTATCCTGGACTACTACCACACCACCTTTGTCCGCCTGGGTAATGACCAAATGCTTATTATTCTTGAGTTCTTCCACACACCTCACTTCATCCTTAGATAGATTGTTATATAATACAGAATAATCTTTCAAATAACAATGTAAATCCTTCAACACAGTCATTTGAAACACCCCCACCAAATGTGTCATAGGTGGGACGAAAGATGACTTTTTAAATTTAAACTCATCAGTAGAAATGGATTCCTTGTCGGCATAAAACAATTTTAAATTTAACAAACGACAGAAATCCACCACATCTTTGGCCATAGAATGTTCTGAGACAAAAAAAACAGGGACAAAGTTTGTTCCTTTATTAAGTACTTTAATTTGTTGGTTATTTAAAATCACAGTAGCGATATTGTGAACATTAGAAGTACCAGTTAACATTTTGTCATAAGTTTGAGAAGGGTCTCTAAGCCATCTTTGGCTATCTCCCTTCCTGTGTTTCCTCCCCCCTCGTCTGATTCTAGACCCAAAGGGTGAGACAAATTTTTCTTTTTGGGCAAAGGTGAAATGTCCGAGTGGTTTCCCTCCCCTTCTGTATGGGAGGAAGTATCCACTAGAGGATTCAAAACTCTTTTTCAATATAGATTTTGGTCTCTTTCTCTTAGGAGTTGAGACCCTCTTATCAGGTAATTTGAAGTTCACACCTTTTGAAGTTTCGAAGGGCTTCCCTCTCTCATAATCACCTAAATTCCTGTAATATTTATTGAGCTTTTTTCTTTCAAACTTTGTTCTAATTTATAAAGATCAGTAGTAAGTTGTTTAACACAAGAAGAAAAAGTACTATAAGTTTCATATTTGCTAGCCTCAGAACACAAATTCTCAAGTTCTTGACTCCCTACTTGAACAATGCGTTCATAATAATGCGCCAACGCATCCACAAACTTAGAAGATGCTAAATGTTGGATCTCTGTCCATTCAAGCATAAGTTGTTCATCAATATTGAATACCAGTGGTTGTATCTTAACCCTCAAACCACGAGGAGTAATATGCTTACATTGATAAGCCTTAAAAAGGCGTAGATGCCAGACATTAGTACGGAGGGACTTCATGCCTTTACCTACCCTGTTAAAAAACTACTCACATGAAGCATCTAAGTCTAAGCCAACCCCATTGGACATATCATCCCTACCCAAGACATTTAAACCAGAAATGGTTAAATCATCTTTATCAGATGCCAAACCCTTAACAAGGGGTGAAAGAGCCATTTTGGGTTTCAAAACTTCAATATAAACAAAAAAAAATTTTGAATATAGAAACAACTATATTCAAATCAATACCTACATATAAACAAAAAAACAAAAAAAACAAAAAACACTCCAATAGCTGAACAGCTAAAATACCCTATATTACTAACCAAATATACTAATAATATTTAATTACCAAAAAAGCCATAAAAATAAATATATATGATACATATAACACATATAAATATATGCAATATATATAACACATATAATAAAGGACTGTGTCATAGAGTGAAAACACAAAAAATATAAATATATATATATATATATATATATATATAAACATGTGGCACTATATAAAATACTCCAGGCAAACATACAATATACAGTCCTTGTGAAGAAAAAATATCCCACAATACTGCGTATGTCCCCAGTAATTCAAATTAGCACTTCCGGACTCAACCTGGCCTAAGCCTCATACAAATAATGACCAAAAATCATACATTTTGAATCCCAAATCACATCACACTGCTAAATATATAATTCAGGAGGGCTCCCACAAATATATAGTCAAGACTAATAAAATTTAAAATGAACTGATGTTAATGATGCCAGGCAACCATACAATGAACAGTCATTGTGGAAATGAAACCACTATACCGTGTATGTGCCCAATAAATCAACAAGATATAATAATCCTGAATAATACAACCAATATTGAAGTCAATACACTTGTCGAAGAAATCCAAAACAAGCCCTCTCTCTTGAATATCAAATGTGCATAGATATACTTCAAAATTCTGTATATCTAAATGTGAATTAGAAGTGTCCACCATGTATAATTATATTCCACTATAATGACACAGCTCCGAAAAAACAACTATATAGTAACAAAGGGTATAGCTGTACATCAAAAGGAGAAAAATCCAACAAAAAATGAAGTTAGAAACTCCCAAAACACGGCCCCAATTTAACTAGGGAAGCTAACCTATTACAAATTGAAAATGTAACAAATATGAGTAGGCCTAGACCAAAACTTCATGAGACTATTAAACAAAATAGGGAAAACCTCTGAAATCAAAATACTAAGTCACATAGCCAATAAAGACTCAATTCTGTCAATATTAATGGTAAATAACATGAAGTCCAAAATCCAGGATGTAATAATAAATAGGCAAATCCACAATTGTTGTAATGCCGCTCTGACGAGATGAATATATAAAGCACAAAATATGATAATCTGTCCCGAACCACAAAATTGTGACATCGAACACATGAAATGCAGAACCAATCCACCACTGTTGTAGTGCAACTCAGACGAAATGAATATATGAAACACAAAAAATAATGATCTGTCCCGAACCATGAAAATATAACATCATATGCATAAAACGTAAATTAGTCCATAAAGTCAAAAAACGCCAAATCAAATGATGAAAGGCCAAAGAAAACCAAATATGTCCAGTGGTAATCCAAAAGGTTGAACACCAACCTCCATGAAAAAGACAAAAATTCAACAGCGACCAAGAGAAAAAACGAATCCGTCATTCCCCTGGAACTCACTCGTGTTTCATAGAACTTCACCAAGGATGGGTCGCCGATGATCTGGAGCAAATATCCCAATGATGGAATAAAATTATCAGCAAACAAAAAGGACCATACACGCCATAATTCTCACAACAGAAAAGAAAATCCCCACAAGGAAACCACCGTCCGCCATCAGCACCTCAGCCCAAATGAACAAGAAACCAAAAAAAGGTGCACGCAAGGCTAGTGCTCGGCTGAGAAACAGCAACCAATGACAAAAAAGCCAGCACAGCGTGGAATCCACAAAAAAATATTTATTTGAAATTCAGTAATAGGAGTAAAAATCCCCACTATCAAAAAATCCAAATCGGTTTCGGCTAAACACAGCCTTCTTCAGTGGATCAAGCAATTATAAGTTACAACCAAACAACACAGGAAGGGAGATAGCCAAAGATGGCTTACAGACCCTTCTCAAACTTATTACAAAATGTTAACTGGTACTTCTAATGTTCACAATCTCTACTGTGATTTTAAATAACCAACAAATTAAAGTACTTAATAAAGGAACAAACTTTGTCCCTGTTTTTTTTGTCTCAGAACATTCTATGGCCAAAGATGTGGTGGATTTCTGTCGTTTGTTAAATTTAAAATTGTTTTATGCTGACAAGGAATCCATTTTTACTGATGGGTTTAAATTTAAAAAGTCATCTTTTGTCCCACCTATGACACATTTGGTGGGGGTGTTTCAAATGACTGTGTTGAAGGATTTACATTGTTATTTGAAAGATTATTCTGTATTATATAACAATCTATCTAAGGATGAAGTGAGGTGTGTGGAAGAACTCAAGAATAATAAGCATTTGGTCATTACCCAGGCGGACAAAGGTGGTGCGGTAGTAGTCCAGGATAAGGCCAAATATGATAATGAGGATATGAGGCAATTAATGGATAAAACTTATTATAGGGCCATGTCCTTGGACCCTACCCATTGTTTCCAACATGATATTGAGTCCTTTTTGTCTAAGGCAGTAGAGGAGGGTATTATTACCGAGGCTGTGAAGCAACAATTGATTGTTTCTTCACCAAAACAACAGTATTTTTATCTACTGCCAAAAATACATAAGGATGCCCTAAATCCGCCTGGTAGACCTATCGTCTCAGGACGTGAGTCCCTGACTGAATCCTTATCTGAATATCTGACACATTTTTTGAAACCCCTTTTGCCATTTATTAGGTCTAGGATTCAAGACACTCCTCAGTTTTTGGACATTATTAATGATACACAACTTGAGCCACATTGGTTATTATGTACTCTGGACGTAACCTCTCTCTATACCAATATTTCACATTGGGCTGGTCTGCAGGCCTTGGATTATTGGTTGTCCCGATCCGGTCTTTATTCACCTGGATTTAATACCTTTTTGGTTTGTTTAGCCGAATATGTATTGATTAGTAATGTTTTTTATTTTCAGAAACAGTGTTTTTTGCAGATTAAAGGTACAGCGATGGGTGCATCTTTCGCACCCATTTACGCTGACTTATTTATGGCTTACATCGAAGAGGTTATGATTTATGATCATAAACACAACATCTATATGTGTGAGATGGACATTTGGCGTCAATATCTGGATGATTGTTGGTTGGTGTGGAAGGCTGATGAGGTTTATCTCTTAGAGTTTATTGATTACCTTAATGATAATGTTTGGGGAATTGAATTCAAGGTAAATTATCATATTTCTAGGATGATTTTCCTTGATGTGGAGGTTATTAGGAATCATGATGATACTTTATTCACAGTTTTATATAGGAAATTTCCTGGGTTCAATTCCCTTTTACATGCTTCCAGCTTCCACCCATAACATATCATCCAGAATATCCCCAAATCCCAATTTCTCAGGGCTAGGAGGATTTGTTCCAATGATTCAACTTTTAATACCATTAAAGAAGATCTGGTTCATAGATTCAAAGAGAGAGGTTATCATCCAGATACTATTAGTTTTGCTAAAAACTGGGCCACCACACAAAATAGATTGGATTTATTAAGTTATAACGTTAAAAGTCATGATCATTCTCCTGAACCATTACGTTTTATTACAACTTATGGATGTAATACTAGGGGTTTTATGAATATAATCAATAGACATTGGAATATTTTGATGGCAGAGGATAGATTACATCCTTTCTTGAGAGATAAATGTTTGTTCTCTTATAGAAGAGGACAAACATTAGGTTCAATATTTAGTCATTATAAAAGGGTGGTTTCGGATGTTAAGGACCCCATCCAATTTTCTTTAATTGGTGGACCGATCATTGGTTCTATGCCATGTGGTTATTGTTCATATTGCATCAGGGTGCCAAAGACTAGTGAATTCACCAGCCGAAACACCCCTGAGATTTTTGATATTAAGTTCTGGGCCAATTGTAGTAGTGAGTGGGTTATCTATCTTGCCATATGTACTTGTTATTCATTCTATGTTGGACAAACCTCTAGGACATTACATCTGAGAATTGGGGAACATCTTAGTGATATAAAAAATAGACGGCAAAACAATGCTCTTTACAGACATGTTCTTAAACATCATACAGCTTCATTTTCATTTATTGTTATTGATTGTATTAAAGGTCAATGTAGGGATAAGGCAGGTTGGCATGAATTGCTAAATGTCAAAGAAAGAAAATGGATGATTAAACTTGGAGCTTTATTTCCACCTGGTCTTAATGACCAATTTTGAAGGACCAATGATTGTTGCACGCCTTATTTAAATTAGATTATTTATACTGAGTTGTTTGGTTGTAATTTATAATTGCTTGATCCACTGAAGAAGGCTGTGTTTAGCCGAAACTGGTTTGGATTTTTTGATAGTGGGGATTTTTCCTCCTATTACTGAATTTCAAATAAATATTTTTTGTGGATTCCACGCTGTGCTGGCTTTTTTGTCGTTGATTGAGGAATATGCCCTTACCCTGTGTTTTTGTGATCTCAGAGTTAGTATATATATATATATATATATATATATATATATATATATATATATATATATATAAAATTAATGGGTCTATATTATATAAACAAAGAAGTAAAATCTCGACTTACATTTAATCAACCCCTATTTCCCGAAGCTGCACAACACTGAACCATCAAATCATCGATTTCTTTCCAAGGGAATGAAATTGATAGCCCAAACACGCACACCACATTACAACAGATACTATAAAAGTGAGGAACTTCTGCCCCCACACCCCCTAAATATACTAACTCTGAGATCGTACTACAGTCGAGGAAAAGGCCAGATTTAACAGAATGGCCAACTGATTTCTTTCCCTTGGAAAGAAATCTATGATTTGGCCATTTGATGTTGTGCAGTTTCGAGTAATAGAGGTTGATCAAAGGTAAGTTGAGATTTGCTCCTTCGATTATATAATATAGACCCTAATTAACAAGAGGCATGGACATATTTTTAAAAGGTAAATTTTGCATGCACCAAAGCTGTTCCTTGGTGCATGTGTAGTTATATGTTGAAGTGGGCATTTTCAATGTATTTTCTTCTATGTTTAGAGTGCCACTGTTGGGTGTGTTCAGTGTATGATAATACACCCATATTTTTACGTATACGTATATATTGGAAGTATATAGCATAGGAACCAAACTGTATCTTGAAACACTTCTCCTTTCGGCTTTTCTCAGTTAGGGATCACCACAGCAGATCACCTGTCTGCTCATGTTTGGCAGTGGAGTTTTACGGTGTCGAGTTGCTAGCCCGACCTTCCACAGAAGGCACACACACGCACGGACTCACGCCTAGGGCCAATTTAGAGTGTCCAATCCACCTACAGCATGTCTTTGGGATGTGGGAGGAAACCAGAGCACCTGGAGGAAACCCATTGTATCTTGGAACTCTAAGGATCAATAATCATGTGCTCATTTTCTAGTGTGTGACTAGCAGGTAAACATCAAAGATTACTAGTCATATGGTCAATCATGCATGTGTGACTACCAGGTAAACACTAAGGATCGCTAGTCATGTAGTCATTCAGTGGTGTGTGACTATCAGGTAAACACTAAGGGTCACTAGTGATATGGTCATTCTCTAGTGTGGGACTACAAGGTAAACACTCAGGATCGCTAGTCATATGGTCAATCACTAGTGTATAACGACCAGGTTTTTCTCTGTAAAGTTGAGTTGCTGGAGGACTGGGAAGGTGCTCCCTCATAACTGGTATGTGTAAAAAGCAAGAGTGTGGGAGTGCAAGAGTCTTGCCTCCCTAAAAAAATAAATGCTTTTTTGCTCTGTTTTTATGATTCAGAATGCTATTGACATTCTTAGGGTTTTGCTCTTTTATGATTTCTCTTTTAGGAGTCAGTCACGGACAGCACACACTGGAGACAGTTTCTTTCATTTTACTATAATTTATTTACACTGTGGAAAAAAAATGAAATAAAGTTCACTTTCAAGACAAAATAAAAAGAAAGCTTACTTTTTTCTTAACATTCCAGTCCTGGGTTGTCAGTCTAGTTTAACATCACTTAAAGATATATACATTTTTTTACAGATTTTGTTATGGCAGCTATAGTCATCTTTTGGCATTCTGGGCTGGCTGCAGAGAAATTCTCAATGTCTTTTGTTACTCCAGACCAATTAAATGTAGCCCAAATAGATGAGACTTTGTGGGTTCTGTTCAAGCAGCTTTATTATGTACAAACACATCAGAATTGAAGCTTAATACTTTATCTTCGATAAACTTATAAACAAACTAGCTATTATACTCCTACATGTTCACTCTCTGGCTGCACTCTCAAAATGGCACTGAGTATAGCACGTGCTTGCTATTTATATATGCATGTTCAGTCCTCAAAACGCTTCTTAAAGACACAGCACAAACACTCTGTTCTACATCCTCCCTCTGAGAAATAGACATGCGATGTTAAAACAGTAATTGACATGCAATCAATATAAATAATTCTTGGTCATGCAATTGTACAGAATCAAATACACATATATACAGTTAAGTCCAGGTCGCTGTCTATTTCACACTAGGTCTGATAATATGACTAAATTGTGTGACATAGAAACTAGAATCAGACTTAGCAACTGGGACTGTCTCTGTGAATGTTCAACTTTTGGGACATCTAGAACATCATTGGAAATGGAAGTAGAAGTTAAGACACATTCTGGAGCAGGAACATTGTCTAGGTTGCTCTGAGATCTAGAGTCTGTATCACAGGAATGATGATGCAATATTGGTTCTGATACAGAAGAAGATGTCTGCGATTTCTCCTGTACTCCACACCTTCAGATTATACAAAGTAGGATCTCAGCTTGGTATGTATACCTGTAACTTGGCCAATCTGGACAAAACATTTCACCTTTTGTTTTCTCACTGTCTCTCATCCTTTCAATGGACAAAGAAATCTGCTCAATTTGTCATAGCTGGACTTCAGGAAAGAACGCTTTCTGAATAGTTGAGATCTAATAGTCTGGTTGTTCTTAGCTTTAGGCCTCAACAAACTGGAACTGATAGACAGTGTTGTTCTGGTTTGCCTAGATAGAAGTCTCTGAGCAGGTGAGCCAAGTACATCATCACAGAGTATGTTTCTGAGATTAAGTAGATTCAAACAGACATTGGTATTGTCACACTTTGACCTCTCAAGTAATTGCTTTGCACTCTGCACTGCACGTTCAGCTAGACCATTTGACTGTGGATATTCAGGACTGCTAGTAACATGCACAAAGTCCCATTCTCTTGCAAATTTCCAAAACAGCTGACTAGTAAATTGAGTACCATAGTCAGAAATAACTTTGTGTAGACTACCATGGACTGAGAAATGACGTTTCAACTTAGTAATAACAGCAGTGGATGTTAGGTTAGGTAGTAGATCAATCTCAGACCAGTTCAAGTAAGAGTCTACCAATATCAAGTAATGCTGATTGTTCCACTCAGATATATTAGTTGCTACTGTTAACCAAATTAGTTCAGAAATTTGGCTTAGCTGAAGTGGTTCTTTTTGCAGATGCAGTTTAGTACTATTATACACTGAACAAGATGAGAGTACTTTATCAATGTCTTTTGCTAGTCCTCCCGCCCTTATTTTGGTAGATTCAGAACCAGGGTGACCACATTGCAAAATCTGGATATATTCATGCTGTATAAAATTAGGAACAACAATTGTAGGACCTCTGAAAATAATACCATCTTCTATTAACATCTCATCTCTGTAAGGAAAATAAGTTTGCACTTCAGGTGGTACACTATTTCTCTGTGACAGCCATCCAACATTAATGTAGTGGTTGAGCTTTTGAAAAATTGGATCAGTCTTTGTATGATCTCTCAGCTCATCAACTCTCTTGGTAGAAAAATTACTCACTTCCATGACATCAAAGTCAAACTTCTCTTTATGAAGCTGTTCTGTTGTATTTCTGGGTGATCTGGATAAGGTATCAGCCAAATAAAGAAGTTTGCCTTTTGTACAGACCATTTTGATGATGTACTTTTGCAATTTGAGCATCGTTCTTTGTAATCTTGCTGGAGTCGAATGCATAGGCGTCTTTAAAATAGTAACTAGAGGTTGGTGATCCGTTTCAATCTGAATAGCTCAACCATAAGTATAATTATGGAACTTGGAACATGCAAATACTATAGCCAAAAGTTCTTTCTCAATCTGTACATACTGCATCTCGGTCTGTGTAAGAGTTCTTGATGCATGGGCTACTGGTCTGCCTTCTTGAAGAATGACTGCACCAAGACCAAATTTTGAAGCATCACAGGAAAGGGTCACGGGTTTGTTAATATTATAGTATCTTAATGCAGGTGGAGTGGCAATTTTCTGCTTAAGATCATCAAATGCTTTCTGGTGCTGTTCTAACCAAGACCATGTGACATTTTTGGGTGTCAGCTCTCTCAAAGATGCTGTCAAATCACTGAAGTCTGGTATAAACTTGCCTAAATAGTTGACCATACCAAGAAAACCTTGTAGAACTTGAACATTATCTGGTGCTCGCATCTCGAGAATGGCTGTCTGTTTAGACGGATCTGGTTGCAAGCCTTACTAGTAAATAAATGGCCAACATATGTGACTTCTGGTAGTCTGAATTTGCACTTCAGCAGATTGAGCTTTAAGTTCACTTAATGTGCTCTGGCTGAAACTCTGTTAAGATTTCTGTCATGCTCTCCTTCACAATTGCCTCCGTCCAATAAATCATCTACTATTATGTCACAGGGTTATCCTGAAAAAATTTGCTCCATTGCACGCTGAAAGACTTCACTTGCAGAATTTATTCCAAATGGCATCCTTAGGAATCTATATCTGCCAAACAGGGTACTGAAAGTAGCCAGTAATGAAGATTTGCGATCAAGCATCACTTGCCAAAACAAACTCTTTGCATCTAAGACAGAAAAAACAGTGACATTCTGAATTAGGGCTGCGACCGCTTTGACTGTACTCATTTGATGATGCAGCTTCTTCAATGCTTTGTTCAAATCTCTTGAGTCAATACATATTCTGATTTCTTCTGTGCCTTTTTTGTGAGCTGCTACCATGGACGAAACCCATTCAGTTGGTTCTGTACCTGGAGAAATTACACATTGCTGCACCATTTTATCCAACTGAGCTTTGACTCTATCTTGCATGGCTATCAGAACTTTTCTTCCTGGTCTGATGACTGGACTGACCTCTGGGTCTAGTTTCATAGAATACACAACTGGAAGTTTGCCCAACTTATCATCGAAAACATCAGCGTACTCTGAGAAAATAGCTTTGGAGAAATTGGAACTAGAATATGTGCTTTTCTGATGAACTTCTTTGGTAAAAGAAAGCAGATTCTTTCTCAAACTGTCTCTGAGACCCCCCAAAAAACTGTATTGGTCTTCAAACCGCATAAAACAACAAGTTGTAACAGTTCTTGGCCAAATAACATGTAAGTACTACTGAACCTTCGGTTTGAATTTCTTCACCTCCATAAGCAGCAAGTTTTGCATAACTGGCCACATTGAGTTGCTCATTAGCTCTTACTTTAGCAAAAGTATCTGCTGCCATAACATTACACTTTGAACCAGTGTCTACTTTGAGCTCGGTGGGTTTACCATTGATCTGGGCAATGCAAAACACTTCAGTTCTTGTTAACAAATTCACTGCATCAGCCTTTTCACCAGCTACTGAAACGCATCTATGTAGAAAGTGGACTGCTCCAATTCTACTTCATCAGTTTGCTTTTTTGAGTGACCCTTCTTCATAACTGTGTGAGGTTTACTTGAGTTGAAAAACTTTTGAAAATTATTCAATTTTTTAGACGTCTCATTTTTGACCAAATGCTAAAGATTTCTCTCTTTTAGACTCATGACTGGCCCCACAATTATGACAGCCAACAATAAGATGGACTTGGATTTTGCTGACTCACGCTTGTACTACACTGAGCATGCACCCTTCTTAGAACTTGCTGGAACACTACGTGGTTTCCCTGGCAAACCAGCAGGGGCTGTGGCTGCCATGTGCTTAGACCTGCTTCTGTTTGCCACATGTTACATGCTATCTACATTTACTCTAGAGCTTGTTGAAACCATACTCTTATCACTTGCAAGCATACCTGTGTGCCTCTGTAACTTCATGGATTTGACAAATCTCTGTAGCTTTGCAGAACATTAAATCATTCACGAAGCAAAATCATGGCTCTCAACCTTCCAGCTCCAAAATGAGGAACACTAGCCCTCATAATGTAGAACAAATGGGCAAAATATGGAACACGTACTAATGGCTTACTAACAACTTCAGCTGGGAAGATCATAGGATTGTTAAAATATGCTGATTTTACTAATAAAGAAGATCTTTTAATGAATTAATATTACTAATTTCCATTTACCATGGATTTCACTTAAAAAAATTCCCAACACTGAATGTGTTACAGACCCTTCCAATGTGGAACTTTGAGGAACATGAACTTTTTAAGACCCCAAATGAGGTACGTTCCTCGTAATGAGGTACACTTGAGAGGCATGAGCAAAATCTTTCTCACTGCAGCACTATTAATACCACACTCAATCCTGGGTTTTAGCCTTGTTTCTCAAGTGAGTTATATAAGCTGCAAATGTTTTCCCTGGTTTCTGATTGCTCGTGTAAAACAAGTGTCTCTCTAATGTAACATTTGTCTGGGGGTTACACATCTCTCTGAATTTGGGCTTCAAACACTCTGGGTCTTCCCTTGATTCAGCCTGTACAACTATATGATGGTTTTCACTTTCTCCTTCATATACTGCTGGTGCATACACAAATAAATGCTCCCTTTCTATGGCCTCTGACCCAGCTAGATTTAGCAAAATGAATGCCCTGTGCGTGCATCTTTATCTGAATAAGCTGCTTGTATAAAAATATTGTGCTCTTGCTCAAATATTCTCCAATTCTCTGCAATATTCTGATCAAATACAAGTGGTGAGGGCTTTCGAAATCCATCTGCTATATTGACACATACCAGTGAAGGGTATTGCAAATATGCATGAACATACACACATATATACATATGCCAGAAATGTATGCCAGTACTTGTAATTATGCCCTTATACTTTTGTGCTTCTGAAATTATGCTTTTGGGCATACTTATAGTGCTTCAGAATAATTGAACTCTGCAAAATAAGTCTCTCAGGCACTGTAACACTCTTGTAATCACTGTACTGTACTGTAAGAAGTCACCATTTATTAGTGTAAGAAACATTTCAAATAACTGTACTGTGTGAATGAACTGGGCAGGAGAAGCTTAGAATAAGAAACATTTCGAAATTTTATTTTATTTATTTTATTTTACATTTGTTTACCGGGATAGTCCGACTGGGTTGATAGCCCATTTTTAGCGGAGGCCCGGGGAGAAAAGCTCCACAGAAAAAAAAATACAACAGTACAGTACATATGAGAACAAAATTGTGAAACAGATAAGACAGAAATATAAGCATACATTTGTTAACATGAACTAAAATTATTACAATCTGAAGATAAGGCAGAAACTGTTTAAAAAGTTTGTACTAAATTATTTGCATGTAGTAACTGTTAAGATCTAGTAAAGGCGAGAATTATGTAATTATATTACAGTCTGAGTATTCTACTGATATGTACAGTCAGGAAACTGCTGCTGACATGACTGCACATGAGAGTGAGTGCAAGGTAGATGATGTATAGGGAGTAATTGCGTTTCGCGAATAAACAGTACACAGCACAGTGAAACTTCCCCAAAATGGCAGTACTTCACTAAGCAACTCTTTACAGTACAAGACACATTCTGTAATGATGATAGTTTGTGAATAAACACACCCAGCACAAGAAACATTTTGAAATGGCCGTACCTTGACTGTACTTCACGAAATAGTTGCACTTTACACACTAAAATACCCTTCTCAATAAATGTACAGTAATAAGCATGCACAGTAAGCACTTTTACACACTTTGAGATACTTTGAATAACTTTAGTTATGCCCTTGATACAATATGAAGTCATAGTTATGTGCAAACACAGCACTTTGCCCAAACATGCAGTTGCCTTGCTTCATTTACACTTAATGTGTCCTTTTTTGCCCTTATTATATTCGTTTTGTTCGTTTAATCTCTTTTTTTGCCCGTTGTACTTTTCTTGTGCCTGTTTTACTCTAAACATGCCCATTGTGCTTTACATGTACTCAAACATGCTCGTTTGCAACTCAGAGGTAATTTCTGACCCTTTATAAGCTCTTCTGACAATTGTTTTATCAAATAACTTAGTCTTAAAAGCATTTTGCTTAACTAATGAACCTTTTATGCCTTTTCACTTACTTAATAATGCAGTTTGTGCCCTTGTAATGCTGTTTCATCTTATTTATAAAATAAACTGTGCAATTTTTTTGTTACCTTTGTTGCTTTTCTGGATCGTTCTTGTGTTCATTTCTTTTAGTTTACCTTTACTGTTGTCTCTGCACCTTGTGGCTCTGAATATCAGTTTCTGGCATCTCTCTTCTGACTGTATCACTCGTTTAGTCAGGACACAACAGACGAGACTTTGTGGGTTCTGCTCAAGCAGCTTTATTATGTACAAACACATTAGAATTGAGTCTTAATACTGTAACTTAGATAACTTATAAACAAACTTGTTGTTACACTCATACATGTTCACTCTCTGGCTGCACTCTCAAAATGGCACTAGGCATAGCACGTGCTTGTTATTTATATATGCACTTTCAGTCCTTGAAATGCTTCTTAAAGACACAGCACACACACTCTGTTCTACAGGTACAGCCAGGGTTGCCAGACGTCCGTATTTGGGCGGGACTGTCCCGAGATCAGCAGCCTGATCCCAAGTCCCGCCCTGCCGGTTTAAATCCCGACCAGCCTCCGCTTTGTTTGTTTTATTTATTTATTTTTGATTGTCCCGTATACCTAGCATACGGGCCAATCAAAAATTGCTAAACACGGAGCTTCTTGTGTTCCGCATTAAACACGAGAAGCTCCGTGTTTAGCGATTTTTGATTGGCACATATGCCGGTATACGGGCCAATCAAAAATCGCTAAACATGGAGCTACTTGTGTTGAATGCGGAACTGCAATGCATTAAACATGAGAAGCTCCGTGTTTAGTGCAGAGCTACTGAGTGAAATCAGTTCTTTAATGTGGAACTCTGTTCTGCATTAAAGATCAGTTGCCGAAGACCTTTTATTTTATTATTTTTTTTTTTGTCCCTACCTGGGGGGCTGGAAATCTGGCAACCCTAGGTACAGCCCTTCAAATATGAATACATTTAAAGGGATTTCTTCTTCTATGTCTTCCTCTGCAAAAAGCAACTCATGTCATTGACTTTTTTCTGTTTTTGATTTTTGCAGTTATTTTCATTTACCTCTGTAATTTAGCAATGTTTCTGACTAGCACTGTAATTTGACATTACAGAGGAAAACCTAGGACTCTGTTTGGGTTCCTTTTTTCCTCTGTAGTGGATGTATCTCTATGGATTAATCCCTCTGTCTCCAAAAAAAGTGCTTCATTTTATCAGTGGCTGTACTCTTCTGACATGGTTGCATATTAAGCACTAAGGTCTCTTTCCTTTCAGTTTCTGTACTGATTTCTTTTATTAGCTTAACATCTGAGATTTTCTGATAAGACTCAGTATAGGTTCCTATTGAAATGTCAGCTCTTGAAATGCCAAGCGCAGACATACCGAAAAAAAAAACCTGTAGAAGAGAAGATCTTAGACATTGCTCTTCTTTAAACCCCTGATATGGGAAGGGGAGCCTCCCACACCCCCCTGAATGTATATATACCAACTCCAAGATTGCCATACCTCAGAGAAATGGGAATATTCCAGGAAATGGCCATTCAGGGTTTAGCATATATAAGTCTGTTTTTTTGGCCATTCAGTCGCTGATTTCTGATAACACACACAGCAAATATTCTTTTTTGTGCTCAAATTAGCGTATCTGGTTTGGTCAGAGATAGACCTTACCCATCCCATGGTCGATGGGAAACAGAAAATTTACCCCAGCACTGCCCAATATACTACTAATGGACAAATGCAACTTCTAAGTGCTTTATCCCATGCATGGATCCCCTTAAATTACCTATAGTATGGTGCCATTTATTCCCATTAGAGGAAATATATAATTATCGACCATGGCATGGGTAAGGTCAATCTATAACCAAATGGGATAGGTTATTTTGAGCTCAAAAAGGGAAACTGTCTAGGCTTAAAATGGCCAGTAAGGGCAGCTAGCCCAGCATATATATATATATATATATATATATATATATATATATATATATATATATATATATATATATGGGTAAAAAACAATGTCCCAATGACCGAGATAAATGTAGAAAAACACAAACCCAGGAGGCAGTAAAAGGTCCAAGTAATGAATAATTCAAGTCCTTAGCTGGATACAAGTTCCAAAACACGTGCAGTAGTACAAAAACACAGTTTATTGCAGAAATAATCGTAAGCGCTTTCACGGACTTCACTGTCCGCTTCCTCAGACGATACTAATACAAAAAACACATCCCTTTAAATACATACATTGCCTTCTCATAATTTACTAATTATCCAATTAAGCTAAAACTAGTGAAAATTCTTATGATAAAAAAACACCATTGAATAGCAGTTATTATGTAAAAATGCATGTCTAAAAATAACTACTAACAAAATTAAAAGTAATAAAACTAAAAATAAACTTACTTGTTAACAATTATATTTAGATTTTATTTTATTTTATTTTCCTGGAGTTCAAGGCAGGCTTTATGGAAACTGTATCATTTAGACCCCTTCCTCTATGGGCACCCAACCGCAGAATCCATTTAAGTTCTGCATTTTCAGTGTCATTAACAATATTACCTATCCGTAAGCTATGTGGTTGAACGTGCAGGATCTGAAACAGAAACATGTGGGTAGGACCATTTTTCAACACATGCTTGGCTATAGCATTGTATTCTTCTTTTCTATTGATGCTATAAATGTGGTCCCTAATTCTTTCTCGCAGGGATCTGTTTGTCTTGCCCACATAATAGCAGAAGCATGTTATGCAGTGGGCAATATAAACAATGTTTCTGCTATTACAATCTCCCTGTGTTCTAAGCTGCCACAAATGTCCTGTATCAGGATGTTTATAGAACCTTGATTCATCAACATATTGGCAGTATGTACATTTCCCGCATTTTCTGGTCCCTAGGAAGGTGTTATTCAAACTCTCATAAGGATTCTGTCGTTTGTTTGGAAAACAAAGAGACTGTTTTAGAGTTTTACAGTTTTTATAGATGAATGTAGGTTCATTCCCAACTAATTTATATGTATCATCATCCACTAATAAAATGTGCCAATTGTTATTCACTATCTTATGTATCTTACTAATATTGGCACAGTATGGTATCACTATCGATGGGTTATTGTTCCATTTAGTGCTATTCACCCTTCTACTAGAGGTGTTATTGGAAAAAAATGGTTTGGCTCTAATGAGTCTCAATTCATCCATTTTTTCATATACACTATCTATTTCTTCATGTGTATAGCCTCTATTTAAAAAGCTTAATTTAAGCTTTCTGAGTTCAGCATCAAAAATTGTATCATCACAACATAGTCGTGAGAGCCTCATGGCTTGTCCCTTAATAATATTTGTAAATAGCTTCGGGTTGTGCATACTATCGTGATGCAAAAACGCTGATCTATGACAAGGTTTTCTATATATTTTGGTTTTTAAGATATTACCCTCCTTATATATATTAACATCAAGGAAGTTTATTGTTTTATTTGAGTAGTTGGCTGTAAATTTTAAAAACTCATTTGTAACATTTAGTTCGTTAATCAAATTTATACAACTTTCTTCATTGCCTTTTAGGACAATGAAGAGGTCATCAACGAACCTTTTAAAGAAAAGCACTTGATTATTATTAACAAGATTTTGTTGTTCCCAGGAAACCATAATTAAGTTGGCGTATGTATTTGCACAACTTGTTCCCATTGCAATTCCTGTATTTTGCTTGTAGTATTTGCTGTCAAATAAAAATACATTATTGTCCAGGACAACTTCTAACAGAAAACATAGTAAATCAGCCTTAATTATTTCCATGTGATTGTCATTTATTAGCAATTTCCTTAGCATTTCTAGGCCAGTGGAATTGGGAATACACGTGAATAAAGATTCCACATCCATTGTTATAAAATAATAGTTTTCCATGTTAGTGCATTCAATGCTGAACTGGTAGAGGTCTTTCAAAAACTCTTCCGTATCACTTAAAACATTCTTATATCTAGATAGTATAAATTTTAATTCATAGTCTAAATAAATCGATATTGTCTCTGTGGACCAACCTGCCCCAGCAACTATTGGACGAAACTTGGGACATTTAGGATCTTTATGGACTTTAGGAAGTCCATGAAGTCTGGGTATACATGGGTATTCAATATTAAAATAATTGAACAGTTCTTTAGTAATGATGCCTGAATGTAGACAATCTAATAGTGAAAAATAGATTGTTTTGAGCAATCCATTGATGTAATCTAAAGAAACTTGTTCGTATGCATTCATTTTTAACATATCATTCATGCTGTTTAAATAATATGACGTATCCAGCACTACCACAAGCCCCCCCTTGTCACAAGGTCTAATGGTGATACTTTCATCTTCTTGCAAACTTCGTAGGGCTAAACATTCCTGTTTATTTAAATTATTGAAACCTTCAGATCTCATAAACAATGAGTCTTCGTAAATATCCCTTTCAACTGCTTTTAAGAAAATTTCTATATTAGAAGGCGCTACAGGAACAAAATTACTTTTTTTCTTAAACACTTTTTGATACGTTTCATTACTCTGTTGCAAAGAAAGTTTTAAAGAAAGGTCACGTGTAAACATACGTATTGCTAAAATCGTTTCACTAATATCAATACAGGTAGTGGGAATGAATCCCAAACCTTTATTTAACAAGGAACATTCAAATGTTGTTAAATTACGTTTGGAGAGATTCCAAATCAAGTTTCTGTTGTCCACATTTTCTTGATTGTACGCACCTGTGGGGCTTGTACCATCTCTTTGCGTTTTTGTCCACGTTGATTGTTGTCTTCCAACGATTTTTTCCTTGTGGCCCTGAAAGGCAGGGGAAAAGCCAACGGGTCAGCTGTGTTAGATGTATCTACCAAAATTTTTCGTCGTACGTCAGGTGCTGGACGTGCATTACTGTTTGTGTTAGTTTCCCCATTCACCTCGGCCCCAACTAAAACTTCTTTGGGTGTGGAATACGTGGATGCTGGCAATTGTGGCGACAATACAGTTTCAATATTGATAGCACTGGCATCTGTTGAATTATTCGTATTTGCTGTAGTCAGCCCTCCTTCTGGTTTCCCCAAAGATTCACCTCCTCTTGTTCCAGTTGCTTGTAGGCTAGTAGCACTATTTCGAGTCGTATTAGCATACGTACGTGATGTCATCGTACGTTGAGGACGTTGATTAGTGTTGTTTGTAACTGCATTTACAGCAACATTTCTCGGCCAAGTAAAAACATTTTGATTTTTAAAATCATCTAAATCTCTAAGTATTTTTCTTTTTTTGACATCAAGAAGCTTGGCTTCATAGCGAGAGATTTTCTCTGTTACATCCTGTAGAAATACTTCTGTTGGACCTTCTCCGTACAAATTAAACAGTTCCCCCTGTTGCTGAATAATTTCTTCTTTCAAACTAAGTTCTATCGGTTGGAAGAAATTTAAAATTAACTCCATATAGGCTCTGCTGGTGCTTATATTAAGCTGTTGCCACTTAGTCAAAAGTTCTGGATATTGGTTGCCATACGTTGGCATAGTTAATATTCTTAAACCTCGGGGGATAATATTCAAATTCAAACTGGCTTCCAGATGATAGCGTTGATTTTGCAAACGCTTAAATTTAAACACATTATTTTCGATGTCACGCTTGAGATTTCTTATTAGTACATCATTATCAGTATTGAAAGGTATTACCTCCGATGTTGTTAATGAACTGGTGTTCATAAGGGGATTTTCGTTAGTGCTCAATAGACTTCTCAAACTGTTATTGAGCATACTTCCTTTCGTTCCTCCTGAACACTCCATGTTGTTTACTGCCTCTTGCCAAAGCCCAATGAACAGGTAAAAAACAATGTCCCAATGACCGAGATAAATGTAGAAAAACACAAACCCAGGAGGCAGTAAAAGGTCCAAGTAATGAATAATTCAAGTCCTTAGCTGGATACAAGTTCCAAAACACGTGCAGTAGTACAAAAACACAGTTTATTGCAGAAATAATCGTAAGCGCTTTCACGGACTTCACTGTCCGCTTCCTCAGACGATACTAATACAAAAAACACATCCCTTTAAATACATACATTGCCTTCTCATAATTTACTAATTATCCAATTAAGCTAAAACTAGTGAAAATTCTTATGATAAAAAAAACACCATTGAATAGCAGTTATTATGTAAAAATGCATGTCTACAAATAACTACTAACAAAATTAAAAGTAATAAAACTAAAAATAAACTTACTTGTTAACAATTATATTTAGATTTTATTTTATTTTATTTTCCTGGAGTTCAAGGCAGGCTTTATGGAAACTGTATCATTTAGGCCCCTTCCTCTATGGGCACTCAACCGCAGAATCCATTTAAGTTCTGCATTTTCAGTGTCATTAACAATATTACCTATCCGTAAGCTATGTGGTTGAACGTGCAGGATCTGAAACAGAAACATGTGGGTAGGACCATTTTTCAACACATGCTTGGCTATAGCATTGTATTCTTCTTTTCTATTGATGCTATAAATGTGGTCCCTAATTCTTTCTCGCAGGGATCTGTTTGTCTTGCCCACATAATAGCAGAAGCATGTTATGCAGTGGGCAATATAAACAATGTTTCTGCTATTACAATCTCCCTGTGTTCTAAGCTGCCACAAATGTCCTGTATCAGGATATTTATAGAACCTTGATTCATCAACATATTGGCAGTATGTACATTTCCCGCATTTTCTGGTCCCTAGGAAGGTGTTATTCAAACTCTCATAAGGATTCTGTCGTTTGTTTGGAAAACAAAGAGACTGTTTTAGAGTTTTACAGTTTTTATAGATGAATGTAGGTTCATTCCCAACTAATTTATATGTATCATCATCCACTAATAAAATGTGCCAATTGTTATTCACTATCTTATGTATCTTACTAATATTGGCACAGTATGGTATCACTATCGATGGGTTATTGTTCCATTTAGTGCTATTCACCCTTCTACTAGAGGTGTTATTGGAAAAAAATGGTTTGGCTCTAATGAGTCTCAATTCATCCATTTTTTCATATACACTATCTATTTCTTCATGTGTATAGCCTCTATTTAAAAAGCTTAATTTAAGCTTTCTGAGTTCAGCATCAAAAATTGTATCATCACAACATAGTCGTGAGAGCCTCATGGCTTGTCCCTTAATAATATTTGTAAATAGCTTCGGGTTGTGCATACTATCGTGATGCAAAAACGCTGATCTATGACAAGGTTTTCTATATATTTTGGTTTTTAAGATATTACCCTCCTTATATATATTAACATCAAGGAAGTTTATTGTTTTATTTGAGTAGTTGGCTGTAAATTTTAAAAACTCATTTGTAACATTTAGTTCGTTAATCAAATTTATACAACTTTCTTCATTGCCTTTTAGGACAATGAAGAGGTCATCAACGAACCTTTTAAAGAAAAGCACTTGATTATTATTAACAAGATTTTGTTGTTCCCAGGAAACCATAATTAAGTTGGCGTATGTATTTGCACAACTTGTTCCCATTGCAATTCCTGTATTTTGCTTGTAGTATTTGCTGTCAAATAAAAATACATTATTGTCCAGGACAACTTCTAACAGAAAACATAGTAAATCAGCCTTAATTATTTCCATGTGATTGTCATTTATTAGCAATTTCCTTAGCATTTTTAGGCCAGTGGAATTGGGAATACACGTGAATAAAGATTCCACATCCATTGTTATAAAATAATAGTTTTCCATGTTAGTGCATTCAATGCTGAACTGGTAGAGGTCTTTCAAAAACTCTTCCGTATCACTTAAAACATTCTTATATCTAGATAGTATAAATTTTAATTCATAGTCTAAATAAATCGATATTGTCTCTGTGGACCAACCTGCCCCAGCAACTATTGGACGAAACTTGGGACATTTAGGATCTTTATGGACTTTAGGAAGTCCATGAAGTCTGGGTATACATGGGTATTCAATATTAAAATAATTGAACAGTTCTTTAGTAATGATGCCTGAATGTAGACAATCTAATAGTGAAAAATAGATTGTTTTGAGCAATCCATTGATGTAATCTAAAGAAAGTTGTTCGTATGCATTCATTTTTAACATATCATTCATGCTGTTTAAATAATATGACGTATCCAGCACTACCACAAGCCCCCCCTTGTCACAAGGTCTAATGGTGATACTTTCATCTTCTTGCAAACTTCGTAAGGCTAAACATTCCTGTTTATTTAAATTATTGAAATCTTCAGATCTCATAAACAATGAGTCTTCGTAAATGTCCCTTTCAACTGCTTTTAAGAAAATTTCTATATTAGAAGGCGCTATAGGAACAAAATTACTTTTTTTCTTAAACACTTTTTGATACGTTTCATTACTCTGTTGCAAAGAAAGTTTTAAAGAAAGGTCACGTGTAAACATACGTATTGCTAAAATCGTTTCACTAATATCAATACAGGTAGTGGGAATAAATCCCAAACCTTTATTTAACAAGGAACATTCAGATGTTGTTAAATTACGTTTGGAGAGATTCCAAATCAAGTTTCTGTTGTCCACATTTTCTTGATTGTACGCACCTGTGGGGCTTGTACCATCTCTTTGCGTTTTTGTCCACGTTGATTGTTGTCTTCCAACGATTTTTTCCTTGTGGCCCTGAAAGGCAGGGGAAAAGCCAACGGGTCAGCTGTGTTAGATGTATCTACCAAAATTTTTCGTCAGACGCCAGGTGCTGGACGTGCATTACTGTTTGTGTTAGTTTCCATTCACCTCGGCCCCAACTAAAACTTCTTTGGGTGTGGAATACGTGGATGCTGGCAATTGTGGCGACAATACAGTTTCAATATTGATAGCACTGGCATCTGTTGAATTATTCGTATTTGCTGTAGTCAGCCCTCCTTCTGGTTTCCCCAAAGATTCACCTCCTCTTGTTCCAGTTGCTTGTAGGCTAGTAGCACTATTTCGAGTCGTATTAGCATACGTACGTGATGTCATCGTACGTTGAGGACGTTGATTAGTGTTGTTTGTAACTGCATTTACAGCAACATTTCTCGGCCAAGTAAAAACATTTTGATTTTTAAAATCATCTAAATCTCTAAGTATTTTTCTTTTTTTTTTTTTTTTTTTTGACATCAAGAAGCTTGGCTTCATAGCGAGAGATTTTCTCTGTTACATCCTGTAGAAATACTTCTGTTGGACCTTCTCCGTACAAATTAAACAGTTCCCCCTGTTGCTGAATAATTTCTTCTTTCAAGCTAAGTTCTATCTGTTGGAAGAAATTTAAAATTAACTCCATATAGGCTCTGCTGGTGCTTATATTAAGCTGTTGCCACTTAGTCAAAAGTTCTGGATATTGGTTGCCATACGTTGGCATAGTTAATATTCTTAAACCTCGGGGGATAATATTCAAATTCAAACTGGCTTCCAGATGATAGCGTTGATTTTGCAAACGCTTAAATTTAAACACATTATTTTCGATGTCACGCTTGAGATTTCTTATTAGTACATCATTATCAGAATTGAAAGGTATTACCTCCGATGTTGTTAATGAACTGGTGTTCATAAGGGGATTTTCGTTAGTGCTCAATAGACTTCTCAAACTGTTATTGAGCATACTTCCTTTCGTTCCTCCTGAACACTCCATGTTGTTTACTGCCTCTTGCCAAAGCCCAATGAACAGGTAAAAAACAATGTCCCAATGACCGAGATAAATGTAGAAAAACACAAACCCAGGAGGCAGTAAAAGGTCCAAGTAATGAATAATTCAAGTCCTTAGCTGGATACAAGTTCCAAAACACGTGCAGTAGTACAAAACACAGTTTATTGCAGAAATAATCAGAAGCGCTTTCACGGACTTCACTGTCCGCCTCAGACGATACTAATACAAAAAACACATCCCTTTAAATACATACATTGCCTTCTCATAATTTACTAATTATCCAATTAAGCTAAAACTAGTGAAAATTCTTATGATAAAAAAACACCATTGAATAGCAGTTATTATGTAAAAATGCATGTCTAAAAATAACTACTAACAAAATTAAAAGTAATAAAACTAAAAATAAACTTACTTGTTAACAATTATATTTAGATTTTATTTTATTTTATTTTCCTGGAGTTCAAGGCAGGCTTTATGGAAACTGTATCATTTAGACCCCTTCCTCTATACCCAACCGCAGAATCCATTTAAGTTCTGCATTTTCAGTGTCATTAACAATATTACCTATCCGTAAGCTATGTGGTTGAACGTGCAGGATCTGAAACAGAAACATGTGGTAGGACCATTTTTCAACACATGCTTGGCTATAGCATTGTATTCTTCTTTCTATTGATGCAAATGTGGTCCCTAATTTTCTCGCAGGGATCTGTTTGTCTTGCCCACATAATAGCAGAAGCATGTTATGCAGTGGGCAATATAAACAATGTTTCTGCTATTACAATCTTCCTGTGTTCTAAGCTGCCACAAATGTCCTGTATCAGGATGTTTATAGAACCTTGATTCATCAACATATTGGCAGTATGTACATTTCCCGCATTTTCTGGTCCCTAGGAAGGTGTTATTCAAACTCTCATAAGGATTCTGTCGTTTGTTTGGAAAACAAAGAGACTGTTTTAAAGTTTTACAGTTTTTATAGATGAATGTGGGTTCATTCCCAACTAATTTATATGTATCCTCATCCACTAACAAATGTGCCAATTGTTATTCACTATCTTATGTATCTTACTAATATTGGCACAGTATGGTATCACTATCGATGGGTTATTGTTCCATTTAGTGCTATTCACCCTTCTACTAGAGGTATTGGAAAAAATGGTTTGGCTCTAATGAGTCTCAATTCATCCATTTTTTCATATACACTATCTATTTCTTCATGTGTATAGCCTCTATTTAAAAAGCTTAATTTAAGCTTTCTGAGTTCAGCATCAAAAATTGTATCATCACAACATAGTCGTGAGAGCCTCATGGCTTGTCCCTTAATAATATTTGTAAATAGCTTCGGGTTGTGCATACTATCGTGATGCAAAAACGCTGATCTATGACAAGGTTTTCTATATATTTTGGTTTTTAAGATATTACCCTCCTTATATATATTAACATCAAGGAAGTTTATTGTTTTATTTGAGTATTTGACATCACGTACGTATGCTAATACGACTCGAAATAGTGCTACTAGCCTACAAGCAACTGGAACAAGAGGAGGTAAATCTTTGGGGAAACCAGAAGGAGGGCTGACTACAGCAAATACGAATAATTCAACAGATGCCAGTGCTATCAATATTGAAACTGTATTGTCGCCACAATTGCCAGCATCCACGTATTCCACACCCAAAGAAGTTTTAGTTGGGGCCGAGGTGAATGGGGAAACTAACACAAACAGTAATGCACGTCCAGCACCTGACGATTTACGAAAAATTTTGGTAGATACATCTAACACAGCTGACCCGCTATTTTTCCCCTGCCTTTCAGGGCCACAAGGAAAAAATCGCTGGAAGACAACAATCAACGTGGACAAAAACGCAAAGAGATGGTACAAGCCCCTACAGGTGCGTACAATCAAGAAAATGTGGACAACAGAAACTTGATTTGGAATCTCTCCAAACGTAATTTAA